>NW_008619643.1:7653-19813 GCF_000691845.1 Merops nubicus | reverse complement strand
CACTTGGGCTCTAGACCCTTCCCCAGCAGCTTCGTTGCCCTTCTCTGGCCACACTCCAGCCCCTCAAGGTCCTTCTGGGAGTGAAGGGCCCAAAACAAAGCCAGATCCGAGGTGCAGTCTCCCCAGTGCCAAGTGCAGGGGGATGATCCCTGCCCTGCTCCTGCTGGCCACACACCAGGATGCTCTTGGCCTTGGCCACACTGCTGGCTCATATTCAGCATGGGCCAACCCCTCAGAGATGAGCCTGACCACTAGATCCCCTTCACCCCAGCACAGGATCTCCTTCAAAAAGCCCTTCCCCTGGAGCCATCATCCTCCAGCACTCAGAAGTGGGGGGTTACACCAGGGAGCAGTGTGAGGCCAGGCACAGCTTGCTGGCAGTGCCAGCTGGACCAGGCTGGATGGGGAAATACTGTAGGAACACCGTGATCATTACTGATCTGATACCATGAGTCAGGGTGTTCTTTGCA
Organism: Merops nubicus; assembly: GCF_000691845.1. Taxonomy (NCBI): domain Eukaryota; kingdom Metazoa; phylum Chordata; class Aves; order Coraciiformes; family Meropidae; genus Merops; species Merops nubicus. Next base: position 19,343 of record NW_008619643.1, on the reverse strand, counting down.
GCCTCTCCAGACACCAAGAGCTGGGCCCCTGCAGAAAGCACAGAGCCATCTGTGGAGAGGCCTTGGCAGAGCAGCGTGGGCAGGGCAGGGACAGGAGCAGGACACCAGGGGTGCTCCCTGAGCTCACAGGGTGCCACACGTGGGAAGGGAACTGGGCACCCTCCCCAGCACTGCAGGGAGCAGCTTCCCCAGGGCAAGCTTGACAGAATCCTTCCTCTCTGACCAGAAATGTGGGACTGGTAGAGAGGTGGCCAAAAATATTGTCATTGAGGGGGAAAGGAAAAAATACCAAACCCCAAGCAAGCATGACTTCTGTTCTTCTACCCCAGTGCACACAGCTTGCCATTATCTGAAGGAGTTCATCCTCCAAATTTTTCATGAATTCAGCAAAAAGAATGATTATAATAAAAGAACAGATCTACTCGACCCAGAATTTAGTTGGCTATTGAAATTAATTTTAAAAAAAAAAAGGTAGGGGCTGAAAGAAAAGACAAAGCATTTAATCAGAAACAGCTATGCAGGCAAACATTCATTTTGATGAAAAAGCTACTTTTTGTTTAAAAAACTACCACAGGAACATTTCAGCCATTTCTACTGCCACAGCTAGACTCTCATCTGAGAGACAGGAAATTTGAAAAATGTTTTGCACACACATCAGCCAGGTCTGAACTTGGTCTTTAGACTTCAAAAAAAAAGACAAAGCAGAGTCTAACAACCTTTCTTCTTTATTTTAAATTAGGTTTTCTCTGCTTAGCCTCCTTCAGTCAAAAGGCTAATGTAAATCTTAACTGTAAAATTGATAGCCAAAGTTTCTCCCTCCTCAAACAAAAAGCAGCCTGAGAGCCAACAATGAATTTTGAAGAAAGCATTTTCCAAAAATTCAATACAACAAATTTTGGAGCTGAGTTGAGTTTCTCTAGAGAGCACACAGATTAAATAAGGATTTTAATTAATTCTGTATGAAACAGCCTTAGGGGACTGTCAGATTCACAGCTCAGCTTTCCAACAGGTTTAGTTTAGGACAATCCCAATGAAACCTGCCCTTCAGGTGGAGTTTTGAGCAGCTCCTGGTGGTGAGGAGACTGGCAGGTTACTCACGTTCATCACGGAGTTGATCTCGGCCACGGCCTCGTCGTCGGTGGGGAACTGGTAGATCTGCACCCCATTGCTGACCAGCTCACTCATGATCTTGATCTTGAACTTGTGCAACTCGCTCTTGGAGATGGTGTCTGCTTTGGCAATGATGGGGATGATGTTCACCTACAGCAGGAGGAAGGAGGGAGAAACCAGGTGAGCAGCAGCAGTCACCTGAGGAGACCTTATCGTGGCCTTTCAGTACTTAAAAGGGGCCTACCAGAAAGCTGGGGACAATCCTTCTAGCAGGGCCTGTTGGGACAGGACAAGGGGGCATGGTTTGGAACTAAAAGAGGGAGATTTAGACTACAGAGAAGGAAGAAATTTTTGGTGGTGAGGCCCTTTCCCAGGCTGCCCAGAGAGGTGGTCACTGCCCCATCTCTGGCACCATCCCAGGGGAGGTTGGGGCTCTGAGCACCCTGCTCTAGCTGGGGGGTTGGACCAGATGAGCTTTTGAGGTGACTTCCAGCTCAATCCATGCAGTGGTTCAGTGAGGGGAGCAGCTCTGTCAGGAGCAGGGTGCCCCTGGTGTGACCTGAGCCCTACCCCTGTGGCTGCTTCCCATCCCATAAAACCACCAGCCTGCTCCTCTGTTGCTGAACACTAGAGGGAAGAGTTTCCCAGGACTAATTGGGCTACAAGCCTTCCAGATAAAGGGAAGGCAAACACCCTGGATAAATGCACAAGGAGCAGATCAAAGCCACTGCTCTTGCCTCTGTGTGTTGTTACACACTTGGAGGGAGGCAGAGACAGCAGAACTGTCACATCTCCAGTTGTCCCCCATCCTCTTCTGGCTGTGCTGACAAGCTGCTTTAGAAGCTGAGATGAGGATGAAGCTCTGCAGAGAGCTGTTGTGAAGCCTGGGCTGAAGCAGCCAGAGCAGGGACTCCTCAGACAGAATCCCAGCGTGGTAGGGGTGGAAGGGACCTCTGGAGATCATCTCATCCAGCCCCCCTGCTCCAGCAGCTCACCCACAGCAGGGTGCCCAGGTTTGGAAAGCCTCCAGAGAAGGATGCAGATGCACCCTGAGGACCCCCTGAGGATCACAGCTTGGGTGTGCTGTGCAGGGTACAAGGACCACCTGGGCAAGGGGCAGGGTGCCAGGCAGCAGATTTGGCTTTGTGCTGTTGTTGCTCAGCTTTGGTTTCACATCAGTGGTCACCAAGCCCAATATCTGCCACAGCTTCACCAACCCAAGTCCCAAAGCCACCCACGAGGTCCCGTGCCGCCTGGTACCTATCAAGATCAAGATCAAACAAGGGCCACATCCCACATCCTTCAGGAGGGGAGTAGTTCACTATGGCCTCACATCTGGGAGAGCTACAGCAGGGCTGGGTCTGTCACAGGAACCTCTGTTAGATAATGCTGCTGGGCCCAGAAAAGCCACGTGCAATACTGCAAACCACTGCTAAAACAAACACCACAACTCCTCTGTCTGAACAGCTCACAGCAGCAGAACACCAGAACTCAGACAAAGGAGGGGAAAGTCTCAGTTGCCATCTAATGTTTCCCAACAGCCAACACTTCTTGTCCTACAGAGCAGAACTTCCCAGCAGCCATTCAGTCTCCACTGGGTGCCCATTAAAATGAATAACTTTGCTTTCCCAGCTCAAGTTCTCTTTGTAGCTCAGTGTTTTTTTCCAGAGTTCTTGCTTCTTCTCCCCCCTCTGGCTTAGCACTCACAAAATACATGAACATTTACTCCCTCCAAAAGAAAACCATCTTCATTTGCTCTTTGCACATTTATCTGAGAGGATGAATTCTTCCTTTTTCTCAGCCACTGATCTGGCCTCTTTTACCAAGGGCCACAGACCCACACAGAACAAGGCCTGCTGCTCACTCCACTCCTCAGCAGGTCAGTGTCCTCATTACAAAGGTAAAAAAGGGCCATGAGCACAGCTGGGTGCCTCACTGACCTGCTAAGAGCTCAGGAGGCTTGGATCTACCCTGTCCCAGAGAAAAAGGGTCAGCTCAGGGCTCATGGGCACTATCTGTGAGGGAAAGACACTGCCAGGGAGCTGCTGGGAGGGGGGATTGTCCTCCCCAGCCAGCCAGGCCTGCTGACAAACCAGCAAAAGAGGTGATTTTAGTCTATTTGCAGATGGCCTGAGCAACTCTCCCCTCTTCTTCTGAAAAGCACCAGCTCAGCCCTGCTTGCAGAGGTGCAGAGCCTGGAGCTTGGCCCAGTGTTCCCACCAGAAGACAGGCTCACTGCTCACAGCTGTACTCAAAGAGGGTGTCAACCAAGGTTGGTTCAAGTCCCCTACAACCAGGTTCCTCACACTTTGAAAAGGCAACTCAAGGCAGCACAGAGTTCAAAATCCAAAAGGGTTTTACAAGTTGTTGTATTTGCAGTATTCAATAGTCAGCATCAGTGTGGTGGAGTCCTGGAGAGGCCAGCTGGGTGTAGCTCCCTCCTTCTTTCCACTTCCCTTCCAAGCTCCTTAACCTTTTAAATTATTGCTGATTTTATTTTCATTTCATGCACACCTTGAAAACCCAGAAACTGGAATCCTACAGTTAATGAGTGATACCCAGAGCACCACACAATTATCCTTCTCTGATTTTGAGTATTGACACCCAAAATGAATGAGCTCACCTCTTTATAATATGGACAAAGGATGGAAAAGTTTGGAAACAAGAAACAAATGAGATAGAAGATGCTGCCAAACCAAACTGTGTGTCCACTGCTGCCACCCTACAGCACCTTCCACACACCCACTTCCATGCACAGCTCACCAGGAGCACACACAGCAGCTCTGCCACTGCTTGCCAGGGCAGGGCTGGGCTTTCAATCAATAAACCACCTTCTCATCCAACACAGATGCAATTTTATTTCTCTTATTTATGTTATTTATTTATCTCCTTCTTTTCCCAGGTTAAACCCAATGGCAAGTCAACCCCTGGTAGGTCATAGGTGCTTCTGACTCACCAGCCAGGCAGCCACATTTCATCTACCTAGAACCAGTCCTGAAGATGCTTCTGGCTCTCCAGCTGTAACCAAACACCCTGACAGCAGCTGGCTGTGAGCTCAGCCAAGCAACTATTGGATTACAGCACAATGGAAGAGTCTGTTTACAAACCAGCTTTCATCAGAAGGGGTTTTTGTGAACTTCACCCTAAAAGCAAGATGCAGCTTTGAAATTGTCCCCCAGATTCAAAAGCCTGCCCCCAACACCTGATGCCACCCCACTGGTGTCTTAAAGCTCAGTGGAACTGAGGGTTCCACTGATGCAGAAATGCAACAGAAACCCCTGACACCCAGAAAAGATCAATGGTGTCTCCTGGCTCTCCATGTGCCTGCCTGTGTGAGATGTTCTCACACTGTGGTAAGGGGGGAGATGAGAGCAAAGGGACAAAATGACTTCAGAAAGGACTATTGACGTGGAAGTTCAGAAGTATAAAAAGCCTCTGTGAGCACAAAGTTCTCTCTCTGCAGGAGTACAAAGGATTTATTTTGGTACTATGCAAGGACCACATGAAAGGCAGCCACAGGGAGATGTGAGAAGCAGGGAATGCAGGAGGCAGGGAAGAGAAAAGCTTTGCAGGACCACCAGCACCAAAGGGAATCGTGCAAAAGCTTTCCTCCAAACATATTTCTGGGAACGTGTAATGCTGGCACTGCATCAAGAGACAAGAGTTTATTAGGGGAAAGTTTCTGGATTCCCCATGAAGTCAGAGGAACAGGCACCAAGGCTACGAAGAGCCCTCTGCAAGGAAAGGCAGCTGGCAGCCCTGGGTGGTGAGGGCAAACAGCAGGGACTCTGCAAGGGGAGCTCTACTCGCCAGGAAAGTCCAACAGAGCTGCACAAGGACAACAGCCTGAGGAGAGACTGTGCCCTCAGTGTAACCCAGGGGATCCCCAGTTTCTGGGGGTCCCAGCTGCCTTGCCTGGCCCCCCTGGAGATTGATCAGCATCTGCCATCTGAAAGGAACCCCCTTGCCACCAAAATACTGCTCTGAAAGACAGGAATCGAAGATGAGATGCTGCTGCCACTAGTGACCTCTGAAGCCTCCTGCAGGAAGCCAGCTGGAAGAACCCAAAGTGTGTCAGAAACCTCCTCGGAGCTGCAGGAATCTCAGCAGTAGCTGGTTAAGCAACCCACTGCCCCCTGAGGCAGCACAGAGTGTGCACAGAGAAACAACCCCCAGCTAGGCCCTCTCATGACCCACTTTTAGGATTCCTGTGACCTTGAGAACTTCTCACCATACTCACAGAAGATACTGTGATCTATATCTGGATCATCTGGCACTACCAGCAGTGACAGTGAGGGACACCCCACACAGCTAGCTGGAAAACAGATCTCCCACCTGACATTTTTCAGGAAAACCAGTGAGGAGAAAAAGCACAGGACCTCAGCAACCCCCCAGGGCTGATGGATTTTTACCAGAGACCTATAAGTGACTCAGCAACCAGGCAGGAAGGGCTCCAGCACCTCCAGGAAAGGAACACAGCCCTCCACGTGACAACGGATAGTACGAGAACATCACCCCTGGCAGAAAGAGGGACCACGGCCTCCAAGCCCTTACCTTGCTGTCCAGCTTCTTCATTGTCACCAGGTCCAAGGACTTGAGGGAGTGCCCCGTTGGGTTGATGAAGTACAGGCAGACGTGGATCCTGGTGTCATGGTAGTTGAAGAGAGACCGTCGGATTTTCAGCTCTTCTTGTAAATAGTTTTCAAACTGCGTATCAATGTACTCAACGATGGGCCTGTAACTAAAACCATACCATTAGCAACCCAGATACTGGAGCACAGGATCAAACACCATGAAGGCTTAAAGGGGTTAAATGATAGCCTGCTATCATTTTAAAAGTAGTTATAAAGCTCAAATGATTTAGTCTTGCAAGAGGAAAAGCGTGGCATTTACGCACAGACCTTATCATCCACAGGCTGCTGGAGTCTCCTGAGGCTGCACTGCCAAGTCCCAGGGCAGTGGAGCATGGAAAGATGACTCCTTCCACAAACCAAACCTTGCCCAGTTCACAGGGCTGAGCCATCTGGCTGTAGCAATGCAACGTGACCAAGGAGAGACCTTTGGAAAGCCTTTACCTGGGGCTTGAGCAAGATGTCTAATTAAATGAGACAGACCCAGAGACACCGATCAGGGCCAGAACAGATAATTCCCAACCCTGCACTGAGGACAGCTTGTTAACTGCTCACACTCCTGGAGGACGCCATTCTCTGCTGGAGAGACCTCCTATGACCTCTTTTTTTGGCTCCTCACCACTCCCTCTACACCGAGTGCCCAGGAGCAGAGCCACTGCAGGGAGCTACTCCACTGAGAGCAGCACGGACACCTCCCCTGCGACACCGCGAGCAGGACGGCGGGCAGCTCGCCCCTGAGCACCAGGGGCAGGCCCAGAAATGCCAAGCAGATGGCACGAGACCTGCCTTTCATCTTTGTTGATCTGATCCCCAAACCCAACTGCATCCACGATGGTTAGCTTCAGGTGGACGTTGCTCTCCTGCAGGTCGTAGGTGCGTGGCCGCAGGCGGACGGCGCTCTCGTAGTGACTGGCTTCCTCCGTCTCAAAGGTGGTGTTGAAGAGAGTGTTCATCAGGGTGGATTTCCCAATGCCAGTCTCACCTAGGAAGGAGAAGAAATCAGCTCACTGCAGCGTGAGTTTGTCACGGGGACTTCAAAGAATGTTAATTACAGAGCAGAACTAAATTACACTGAAAGGTTGCTACAGATTGCCCGTGGACAGACGTGTAATTGTCCCGAAGGTGGCTGTGTTCTTGAAGGCCACCTCTGCTTCATGAAAGCACTTTGGCCTCACCTCCTTGGTGAGGATCACACAGCACAGCAAAACACCCCCTCTTCCTTTCCATGCAGCCCGACTTTGCCTGGGACCCTGCGCCACAGAGGCGGGGAGAGCACAATTTTAACAGCCTTTGGGGAGGAGGAGTAAAACTCAGCTGCTCCTGCTGACAAGCACTATCTGGGTCAGTCGTTGGCTGTCCCCAGCACAGCAACAGCTCCAGGTGACACTGCAGGTCAGCAGAAGTGGTGGGTGCTTGGTGTGCCATGCAGGGGACAGGGAAGTCTGACAGTGAGGTTTCCTCTCTCCTCTCACTCCTTGCCATGAGGCTGCCAACTTGAACAGACCTCTCTACCTCTTTTTGCTTTATCTTGCCATTAAAGTCTCTGGGGATCTGACTGTCTTTCTTTTTTTGAGAGTGAAGACCCCTGTGAGGAGGGAATCTGGGGGCCTATTCCAGTGCAGAGAACCCAGCAGACAGCTCTGGACCTACTAGGACAGCTTGCCCTCAGACTGAAAACCTCCTTTCACAGCAAAAAAGATGCTGGTTGAAGGTTTCATGATTTCAGTGTGCAGCTGAACTTTGGTCTGCCTGGAAGCCTTAAAGCAGCTTGTCTCTCTCCCACAGTCACAGCTCTGGGGGAGCTGCTGGGTCTGGCTTGGGTCTGACTGTCCAAGCCAGTCCCATTCTGCAGACATGTCACAGACAGCATGTCTGGGCTCTGAGATGACAGAGCCACCTCTGCAGCAGACAGAATTGGCTGAGCTGCAGGAAATAGGCAACAAGCTTTTCCGTCACATCAGGCACGAGCTTCCACAGGCATCCAAAGCAGCTCTGAGACAGCAGCTGGCTGAGAGGGAGCCAGAGGTGCTGCTCTGCCCTGAAGAGCTCCAGCTGCACATGGAGACCTTGCAACCCAGCTGGTTTCATCTCTCACAGCTCTTGATTTCTGGAGTTTCTCTTTAGTATTTCTGCTCCTTCCAGGGCTGCCCCTGTTGCTTTGTGATTCTTCATGCCAGATCAGCCATGGGGAGAAAGGAACACTGTTCAGGGGAAACCAAAGTGAAACTGATACCAAAATGCTGCATGGCATCTGTGACACAGGGGCCAAAGCATGACGATGGTTTTAGAGGCTGTGTTCCACGGTGCATTTTGACTGCAGGCCTCAGCAGAGCCCTGTGCCAAGCACTGAAGCAGGGCACTTCCCAGGCATCTCCATCCTTCCAGCAGTAGAAAAAAAATCCCACTGGCTTGGACCAATGAGATACACAGAGGGAGAGAACATGGAGTCCAGAGGGGATGGCAGAGAAACTTGGTAGGGAGAGAATCGTTTCAATCAGCAGGGGCAAGTTGAGAAGTTTCCCATCTGTAGCTCCCCTGTTCCAACAGCCATTGAAGGACACCTGGGATGCATCACAAACCAAGTTCTATCCCAGAATACTTGGCTCACAGGCTGTCTGTGAGCCAGACAGGCTTTAACCCTTCCTATCACAAAGCTATTGCAGTGGAGGAGATGAGCAACACCCCACTGATCACAGAAATCCTTCTCATTTGACCCACGAGGCTCAGCCACTTGGACCTCTCTGCAGCCTCTGCACTGGTAGCTGTGCTCAATGTGGAGCTGGACAGTCCCACACCATTTCCTTCCCCCCACACCAGAGGCAGAAAGTTCATATATTAAAGCTTTTCCCAAAACAGTCTCTAATTTTGGGCACTGAGCCTCCAGCAGTCACTTGTGAAAGTCACAAGCTGGAAGCACCAAGCTCCAGAGAGCTCAAGTTCACTGAAATGAAGACATATTTTTTTCAAGAATTAGGCATTTCTGAATTGCTTAAAGTCACTGCTGAGGCTCGTGGTGCAGGACACACAGGAAATCCTGGTCCCAGCCTCACCACAGCTCCAGCTCAGCCCACGTCTGTCTGCAGAGGAGCATGCTCACCCACACAGAGGATGTTGAAGCTGAAGCCTTGTGTGACAGACTTGCTGACCAGCTGATCGGGGAGACTGTCGAAGCCCACATGGCCCCCCAGGGAAAGGTTCCTCTTCTCTTCATTCTGGGAGGGAGAAGATGATAAACAGGAGTCAGAGAGACAAGAGGAACCACCAAGCCCAAGCAATAACCACCCCCCGGGGCACTGCAGAGGCACCACACAAACCCTAACGCTGCCTGCTAGAGCTCGTGTTTTGGGACACCACAGCACAAACCCTCCCACAGCCACCAAAAACAGAAAAGAGAGGGGAAAATAATCCTGGAAAAATGATCTTAATGAGGAACTGGGAGTACTAAGCTACCAGGCTACAAAGAAAAGAAAACACTGGCATGGGCTCCAACTACGTGCAGCTGGGAGAGATCAGCTCAGGGAAACCCACCCTGGTGCATTTCAGAGCTCATTTCTCCTCGTCCCCTTTCATTTTATTTTCTTGAATCCTCCAGTACTGAATTCAGCTTGACAGACTCTGCATTTCCCCCCAGCACTTGATCTCTTCCCCTTGGCTCTTGCCACGAGCAGTGTGGTTGTGTGCTGAGGGGTGCTGGCCGTGCAGGCAGGGTGAGGAACCCTCTTGCTTTACCATCTGTGACCACAGAGTTTTCCACCGTGTCTCTGCTGTTCCTGTTCCTGCCTCCCCCACATGCTCTTTTGCTCTTCCTTCTGTCTCCTCCTCCCCCAAAGGAAGATGAACCTGGTCACCTGGAGGAAGCCTTGCTTAGAAACTGAGGGCAACAACCATCCGAGGGGACAAAAAAAAAGGGCAGAAAGGCAGCCCAGATGTGCTGCAGTCCCAGAAGAGAGGAGCTGACAGAGGGGCCACTTCTCTTTCCAGTGGGTAAGAACAAGAGAGTTTGGATTTGCAGAAGTATTTCAACAGATGCTGCCCTGTCTCTACACAACCAAGCAATGCTGTCTGAAGCCAGAGGTCAGCCCCCTGTCTCCACACCCCCTCAAGCACTCCAGCCCTTCCACAGAGAACTGAGGACACATCATTCCAGAGCATGATTCACACACCATCACAGTTTCTTAGGTGGACAAATTTGGGTTTCTTAATTACCAGCACGCTGTGGAAGATGGGCATGGAAAAAGTGTCTGCCCTTCGCCTGGCTCTGGTTGTGTCTGCCCCTGAGAGGTGGGATGTGATGTCTCAGCACTGAGACTGTGAGACAAGAGCACACCCTGAGAAGGGCCTAAGCTGGGTGTCACACCTTCAATTCACTCAAGAGGAGAATAAAACAATGATGTTCTAAGACTGCTGAACAAAACAGGACCCTTTGTTCCACCACATCTCCAGTCCAAGCCTCCTTTAGCTCTGCCTTTGGTAGAACAAATACTCTCAACTTGGTAAAATGAACCGTTTAAATCACAAGAACAACTGTTGAAGAGCCAAAGGGGCTCCTGTGCCTCACACACAAACCTGCCTGTCCTGGTACCATTTGTTATCAACTTCCAGATGATTTTAGCCCAGCACCTTCCCAGGGGAGGCCCTGGACAGAAACAACCACATCTCAGCTGGGCTCCTGCACTCGATTCCCCTTCATCCATGGGGATCGATCGTGGGCTCTAAGTGGAAGCAGCAATCATTTAAAGTTTTCCTGTGGGAGATTTGGCATCAGTTAAGGTTTTAAGGTGGCCAAGAGTTCAGGTGAGTTAAAAAGGGCCCCTAGGACAGGGAAGCCTCCAGGTTCAACTTTATTCTGTTCCTCTGGCACCACGCAGAGGTGCTAAAGCTCAGCCCCACACCCCTGCAGGGCCAGACCCCAGCTGCAGGACGAGTGCCCAGCACCCAGGGAGAAAAGTGAGTCCGTGCTGACCCAGGCAGCCCAAAGCCAAACCACAGATCTGGCACAGGATGGTGCAGCCACACCAGGAAGGGCAACTCGGACACGTGTGTGCCAGGGAAGGACTTGGAGCTGTGTAGGTTGGGTTTGCCCCCTAAGGAGGAGGCTGTCACAAGGCACACGGAGTCACCACAACCATCAGCAGAGCTCAGGGAGCTTCCTGGGGCTCTCAGCCCCATCCCCTCAGCCCCTGCTTCTCCTCTCCCCCCCCGTGGCCCTCCAAAACATCACCTTGTAGAGCTTAAAATGCCAGCTCCCAGCACCACGAGGCGGTGACAGCCAAGCAGCCGTTCCCACAGAGAGTCACCCAGTTTGATGGTTATGCTTTGTGTCTTTTCATTTCAAATAATAAACAAAAAACAAGCAAACAAAAACACAAACCAGAAGCCCGGGATGACATTTTGGGAAGGGAAATAAATAAAGGCTGCCGATGGCTATGATTAGGCTGAGAGTGCCCGAGGCTGGGAGGAGGTTTCCAGGCAACAGGCAGCACCACTGCTCAGGATTTTAAAATAGGCTCCAGCTCAGCAAGCCTGCATTGAGAACTCAGTCATGCTTCAGCCTGAGGAAACCCAAATGTGTTCACACAGGGCTTTCTTTTTCCTTCCTTTTGGTGTTTGGTCACTGTTAGGGGACAAGAATACACTCACTCAAAACTCCTCACCACCTCTTAAAGCTGCTAAGCCAACGAGCCAAGCTCCAGGGAATGATTTTTGTTGGTGACCTTGAAATGCAGAGTTTCCTTTTATTTCTGTAAGCAGCTATAATAATCTGGTTCAAGTCCAAGGTGTTGCTGATACCAAAGCAGAAAACCATTTGCTGGGCTTGCAGCGTGCTCAGCTGTCATTCAGCCTCCAAAGGGACTTTGCTGTTGTTGCTGTGTTAGGACAAACACAGTCCAGGGAGAGGGGAAGGGAGAGGGGAAGGGAGAGGGGAAGGGAGAGGGGAAGGGCGAGGGG
>NW_008619643.1:0-7576 GCF_000691845.1 Merops nubicus | reverse complement strand
GGGAGAGGGGAGGGGAGAGGGGAAGTGAGAGGGGAAGGGAGAGGGGAAGGGAGAGGGGAAGGGAGAGGGGAAGGGAGGAATTTTTCTCTGTTTTCGTTTTCCCCTCCAATCCCTTGAGCTTACAAACTTAACAGCCTTATGAATACAACCCCTTTTTCTGCTCACTTGTGTTGCCCAGTGTGTTGACCTACCCTGGAGAGGAACCTGCTCACCACCCCACTGAGCAACCACCAGCACTTCTTCTACATCTACCTGCGACTGACTGGTGAGTCTCACCCCAAATGACTAACCCTTCTGGCCAGCTCCTGCTCACCCAAAACAGCTCAAGGACAGCTCAACACAGTTCACCTGCTAGTAAAGACAAGGAGGTTACACTCAAAATTGAATTCTTTCCAGCAGAAGCAGCCAGCCTGGCAGGCTGCAAGGCTCAGCATAAATAATCGATCCAGAACACAAACGTTGCAATAAATTAGGAATGCAGCAAAGGGGCAGGAGGAGGGTTTCATGATGGTTGTTTTTTAACAAAGGCCAAGACTTTCAGCAGGGCTTTCTCCACGTTTGGTGCCAGCGATAGGACAGCTCTGCAGGGTGGGACCAGGCAGGTTCCATGGCAGAGCTGGATGGGTTGGGCCATGCTGAGAGCCAGGCAGAACCTCAGCCCTGCCCTTCCCAGCTGCCCTGCTCCCTGCAGCACTCCCACCCTCCCCAACACCCAGTGACAGTTATGTCCCTCACCTCACAGCCTGGAGAGACAACTCCCCTGCTTCTCACAAGGCAAGACTCCATCCTGCAGCTGTAAATAACCATGGGGCAGTCCAGCTTTCCCATCTGGTCATTTTTCAGCATGGTAATGAGGAGTTTGTGATGGCTCTGAGAGAGACCCCCCCCATGAACAGCCACTGCAGCCCTGAACGTCACTTCTTTGGTCACTAATGGCATCCTAGGACGGGCAGCTACTAGGATTTTACTCAGAGCCTTTGAAAACACTCCCTGAAGATCTTTTGTGCCTTGAGCTGATCTTCAGGGCTTGAAGCAAAGAGACATGGGGATGATTTGTTGTTTTGAATCTGGAATTTCATGGGAAACAAGATTCCTCTGAAGGTCAGAGCAGAATGTATTCCTTTTCAAACCCAAAGTCCTTTAAACATTTTCACAGATGCTCTGGCTGGGTTGAGAAGTCTGACAAGGCAACAGGCACACTAATGGCATCTGGGGCACAGCTATGGGAACAACAGCCACCCCAGAGGAACATTGATCTTTGGCTGTGGTTTGGCAGCTACCTCACGGGACCCTTCTCCTGGCATGCAGAGGGAAGATGGACATGCCCTTGGGAGCACAGATGGCCACGCTTAGCTGAGCACCACAAGAACTGAGAAGAAACCTCCAAGCAGAGTGCTTCAAGCCTGCTGTAAGGCACCAGCCACCCTGGCTCCCAGCCCTGCTGCACCGGTGGCCAGGGATGCTCCTGGGATGCACAACGGCAGCCTGGCCGGTGTCTGAAGCCACACAGGGATGAAGCTGCCCAGGGAAGAAAAGCAGCACCTCAAACCCAGCATTTCCTGAGCCTGTCCAGAGCAGGGTCCCACAAACCACGCTGAGCAGGGGGACACAGGGGGGGAGGCACAGGCAGCACCACGGCGGGCAGCCGGCCACAAACCACATCCGTAGAAGATGATCTGTTTTTGGGCCCCTTATTGCCAGGGAGAGGAGAAAAGGCCGAGAAACACAGAGAGACCCAATCCAGAACCCTGTAAGAGGGTCAGCACAGGATTTAGATGTGGATCAGGCTCTTTCTAGTAGACAGAGGGATGAAAGAAACCTGTGAGGAGAAGTGGCACAGGCTACAGCCTCAGCTGGTGTGCCTATGATCCTCTGAAAATAAAAATCTGCTCACAGTTTCTCCTCTCCCAGTCTCTTCATGCTTCACCTCCAAATCAGCAGCAGTTTCACTTTGCCTCATTACATTTTTCAGCACCTTCTCCCAGGAAAAGTGCCTTTCTCCCTGCCTGCATATGCCGTGGGGGACGTCAGCAGCGAGATCAGCCCCACATTCAGCTGCCCCTCAACCACAGTACCAGTTTTTTCATTTAATCTCAAGAAGAAATGCTCTTTGGTGACATATGCTTGTGTTTTCTTCTTGAGATAACCCTCAGCTTTGCTTTCCTGAATGAAGCAGGTGAAAGCATATTTTTTTTTTAAGAATTTGTCAGGGTGAGACCTGTAATGAAAATCTTGGGCCCTGCCACAGCAGACTCAGCAGCAAACAAGCAACTGGTGAACAACGCCCTGTAAAACCAAGAGTGAAACCCCAAAATCACACAGTTTAGCTGTTTGTCTTGAGTGAAGACTCCTGGGTTTAAATCCTGAGGGACCACAGAGCACTTTTCTGTATCCAAGGGGCCTTTTCTTATTTCCATGCCCCAGTAAAACACAGGTGAGAAAGAGGAACAGCTGACATTTTCCAAGGCAAAACAGCAAAGGCCTACAGGGGAAAAAGGAGGGGAAACCTGTTCCTTTCTTCCTTCTGTTGAATGAAAAGGGCTTACACTTGAGCCATGACCTTCAACCCAAAGGTATCTGCTGCTCTCAGATGCTCCCTCCAGCACCTCTGTAGGCTTTGCACCACAGAACTGGGGTGTCCCCAAGCTGTGGCCAGGCTGCAGCTCCCCAAACACCAGCCCCGTGCCCAGGCGAGAGGCACGGCCATTCAAACAAGAGCTTTCTTGTTCCAAGACCTCACAGGCAGCAGCATTTCGGGTCCCCCTCTTCCTGGGCTTCTTCCATTTATGTTTTCCACGCACACTTACGAAACAGTAAGAGGCAACAACAAGACATTTTCACAGCAATTTTCCATAGTGCTTCAATTCCCATGACCAAGGCACATATTTGTTTACAAATTCCTCAATCCTGGAGGACATCTTGACCTTAGATAACACCAAGTCCTTCAGGGCTTTGCAGCACGGGTCACCCTCCAACCTGGGTACAGTCCTACACCCCAGTGCCTGTCAGCAGCTCTATGGCACTGGATACCACAGAATCATAGACTGGTTTGGGTGGGAAGGGACCTTCTTATCTAATCCAACCCCCTGCAGGGACAGGGACATCTGCAGCTAGAGCAGGGTGCTCAGAGCCCCAACCTCCCCTGGGATGGTTCCAGGGATGGGGCAGCAACCACCTCTCTGGGCAGCCTGGGACAGGGGCTCAGCACCCTCATTGTAAAAAAAAGTCTTCCTTCTCTCTAGACTAAATCTAGACGAAATAAGACTCTTTTAGCCTCAGCTGGAGCAGCGGGAGGCAGAGCAGACCCAGCTCCCCGGGCCCTTGGCCGCGTTCCCGTGGAGGGGAGGCGGCGGGGTGGTGGCACCCAGCACAGCTGGGGCCTGCTGCTGGTCACACAGCCATGACCTCACCCCTCCACTCCCCACAGCAACACGGCCAGCACAGAGACTCAGCCCCGGGCCAGCGGCCTCGCTAGGGGGCCAGTCCCCTGGACGGAGGGAAACCTCAGTCCTCACGCAAGGGGTCTCGTTCGGGACTGAGCAGAGGAAGGATGGAAGATATGGCTGCTGGGGGAGGCCAGGCTGGCCCCGTGGCCAGGCTCACACCCTCTGGCCACCCAGCAGCCGCCCTGCCCCTCACAGCCCAGTCAGGGCACGTCCAGCTGCCCACAGGCCGCGGGACAGAGAGCTCTGACCAGGGTCCAGCACACGCAGGGTCCCCGTCCCAACCCCACAGCTGCCTGGTGCTGAGCGGCCTCCCCCAGGCCCCCTCACTGATCCCACACAGGGGCACTGGTGGTTTTCTCATCATCGCACAAGTAAACTGAGTTATGGAGCAGTGAATACTTGCCTAGAGACCTTTGGGCAAACTGTGTTGGATGCCAAATTCGGGTTCTTTGTCCAAGCAGGCACTCCCTGGGGCTTGGCCTAGTTTAGGGATCAATGCAGAAAAATCTGGCAAATCAGCTTTCTCAGGAGATCCTGCCCCATCTCTGAGTACTGGCTCAACAAACGCCACTTGACATGTGGAAAGAAACGGCAGCAAGTACAGACTGAGGTTCCCATGAGGAAAACATTCCTTTTGCCAAGTTCAACAGCTGAGGGGGAGCAACAGCCACACCACACCTGGCACCCGAAAAGCACCTCTGGGTGTTAGCAACATCACACACCAAAATACCATCTTTGTACTCCCAGGCTAAGGACCATGAGAAGTATTAAAGAACAACCTCACAATCTGCAGCCTACTAAGCAGAAAGAGATGGTCCAAGAGAGGCAATGAGACCAGACTTGAGGCTGTCTAACAGCAGCCAGAGGATGCTGAGCATAGTAAGTCTTGAGAGAGGGTTTAGGCATGGTTAAGTGTGGTTAAGGCACCTTGTGGGTGCCTGTGGCACTGGAGGTGAACAGGAGCCCACTTTCAGCTGGGGCTGGCCAGTGGAGATCTCAGCACCTCTTAGGCTAAAATTGTTCCATCTCAATGCCACCTAATCTCAGGCAGATTTGCAAAGGGCAAGCACATACCCAGCTCTGAAGGCTTTCAGTTAATCTTGAGCATGTGCTCAAAATTCCAGATCCCCATTGTGGAGTACTTAATTGCAGGCTGGGAGAAGAAGAAAGGAAGGAAAAAAAAAAAAAACTCCAAACCCTACAGAGATAATTTTAGATGTGGGCTTTATGCTGATTTACCACGTGTCTTACAATAGCAACCCGCTGGGCTCCAGCTTCTCTGCTGCCCCTCACTGTGGGCCACGCTGGTGGCTGGTCCAACGGGACACATCTCAGATGGTGTGAGCAGCTCTGCCTTCACTACACCTGTACATTGTGTCTTCCCCACCACGACAGCCCTAAAAACCATAAACCATAACCCCAGGATGCTTAACAGTGCTCTACCCTCCAGCAACAGCAGGGAAAAGCCCCAGGGACCTTCACCTTCTTCTCTCCAACACCCAGCACGCCAGGACAGCCACGACCAAACCGTCCCTCCACGAACACACCAGGCCCACCAGTCCCCTCCAGCTGCTGCATGCTCGTGGCAACAAGCTCCCAGCCCACACTGCAGTCCCCCCAGTAAAAACCTCACGCTAAAAAAACCAACAAACAGTTCCCAGCCCCCCCTTTAAACCGCTCTCCGAAGAATGCCAAGAATTTTCCCAGACACTCAAGCCTTTATTCATCTCCCTCCCGGCTCCCAGCTGCACTCCAGGCAGGCAAAAACATCACTGAGGAAACCAGATCTGGAGTCCCCACCAAGACCAGCCAAATAAAAACGAGAGGCACGACACATTAGGGAGGGGAGAGGACTCCAAAGCTGAGGTTCTCCCCTTTAGGGCTAACTAAAGGTTATGTTGTCTGAAGCGAGGCCTTTTTTGAAAGCTTTTGGACTCATTTTTAAGAGCTACAGGGTAAAGCCTTCTCGCTTGAGCACTTGTGAGCAAAGAGCAGCCAGCACTGCCTTCAGCTTCGCTTCAGCCTCAGCAGCTTTTCCTCCTTTAGAAAGAAAAACCAATCCCCAAAACATAAAATAAAAATCTGACACACATCTGCAGAATCAAATGCATTGGCAGGGGCTTGAACCACCAGGTCTTGCCGACTTTCAGAGCTAAGCCTGAAGGGAGAGCAAAGCTTCTCACCTCTTCTTCTACAACACACACCCAAGATGGTCCATCCACAACCTGAATGTCACATCAGCTCGAATTTTCTGCAACCAAACTGACTTTTTTTTCTGGCTTAAATCCCTCTCCGAATTTTTACACTAAAAGCGAAATTCCCATATGCTCCCTTTTCTTAAGCTGCTATTTAGCTATTTCCCTCTAACATTTACAAAGCCTAATTAATTAATTCTGAGGTCTTTCTTAATGAAGAAAGGATTAAACAAGCATTTTGTCCCTATCACAAGCTCTGTGTGAGAGTTTCCAAAGGAACAAAACAGGATCTGCCGGGCATTATGCACACAATGTTTTGCAAACATGAATGTTGCCTCTTAGAATAAGGAAAGTTGGTTAAAACAGAAAACTATGGAACCAAAAATGAGAGACATTTCCTCCAAAATGACCTTAAGGGATGAGAAAGTTCAGCTTTTCTCAGCCTTAGAATTCCATCCCCCATGAGCTATTCAAAACGAAGAAAGCAAAGTCCAAAACACAAACATAACTTTTCCTTCGAGATGGTTAAAAAAGACCCAAAATACAGACAAACAAGAACACACCAGACCACCCCAGTTTGTTCCTTTTCAAAGTTCTTTGTTCAGAAGGTGGCTGAGCCTTTCAGTTTAAAGGAACTTCACAATTAACTCTGACAAGGGACTAATCTTATCACCTTCTCTAGCAAAAGACTTTCCCAAGTTCACCCAAGGCAGCAGACCCACTCCCAGCTTGCACCCAACTGATGTGACCAGCAGGATTCCCTTCCCTTCCCCACCACCCTCCTGTGAGGAAGAGGAGGAGACACTTGGGGCTGTAGGACAGCCACAGGAGAAAGGAAAAGTGGCAGGGAAAAGGTTTGGGGCAGTTTAAAAGAAATGCTGAAGAGGGGAAGAAGGATCTGGACTGCCACCATGTCAAGCCTTGCTGGATATCAGCCACCAAGATTATTTGTTTTAGTTACCACTTAAAATAAACGTAGCTAATTCCCACATACGTTTCCAGAATTTATTGCCTGATTACAATGAATGCTATTATTCAGTATATTTTTAGACAAGGGGACAGAGATATAATGGGAACCCAAGAGATTTGGTCACCACCGAATGCTTTTTTCCCCAGTTTGCCTTATGTGACCATCTCACAGCATCTCCAGCTACTGGACAAGTCTCCTCGTGGTCCTGCCCAGCAGAGAGCAGAAAGAGAAGTTTTACACACCACAGCCACTCAGCTCCAAGAGCTAAACCAGAGTCATCATGCTAATAAGCTAACAGCTCTAGATCCTATTAACACATGCCTCCAGAAGGCCTCCGAGTGCACTAGCACAGAACAGCTTTATTCTGAAGACTCAAGGCAACAGGAAAAAAAAGAAAACCTCTGCCTGAAAAATGTGTATAGCAAAAATATAAGCTAAGAGGATGGTTCCTTGGCAAGGGAAAGGACTCTACTGCAGGACTTTTCATGACAGGACAAGGGGGGATGGTTTCAAACTAAAAGAGGGAGATTTAGACTAGATGGAAGAAATGTTTTCCACTGAAGGTGGTGAGCCCCTGGCCCAGGCTGCCCAGAGAGGTGGTCACTGCCCCATCCCTGGAACCATCCCAGGGGAGGTTGGGGCTCTGAGCACCCTGCTCTAGTTGCAGATGTCCCTGCTCCCTGCAGGGGGGTGGGACCAGATGAGCTTTAAAGATCCCTTCCCACCCAACCCATGCTATGATTCTGTATGAAAATAAAGAACCAATCTATATTGACAAACGTGGGCTGCTAACAGCTTTGCTGCAGAAGATGGGAGGGAGAGAGCTCCTGGGGTCAGCTCTGGCAGCTTTGCCCCAGGCAGCCCTTTTACCACGGCAAAGCTGAAAGCCAGGATCAGCTTGGATTAGGCTCCAAGGCCAGGAGCAGCCTGGACTGGAGATACAGAACTGCCCCTGCCACCCACAC
>NW_008619642.1:0-16880 GCF_000691845.1 Merops nubicus | reverse complement strand
ACTCTGGTATTGGCCACGCAGAGGATTGCACGGTTGTGCTGGCCAACCCGTGTTATCTGTACTACCCAAATGTTTAAACGCAGAAATATTTATTCTTCTAATTAAGCCAGAAGTTCAGTTAAATTCCCAAGAGCTAAAGGATGCCTGTTGTCCGAGGGACAAAGCATCTGTTTAGCCAAGGGCTGGACACACGGCGCAGGGGTTCACTGCAGCTCCAGGGTCAGCTTCATCTGCTCGGATACTCCTGGGGAACCGGGCAAAGGCAGAACCACACACGTGTGACCAGGTGCCCTTCTGCCTTTTCCTAGGCACTCACAAACTTGTCTCTTTCAAGAAATCAGCTGCTGACAGCCATTCATTCCTAGCAGTTTGGGGTATTTTTTAATTTACAAAATCCATTCTGCAGTCTTGCCTCTGCTAGGGGGTCTTGTTAAAGGAAGCTCTATACTCTCTTCTACTTGAGGACAAGTAGACTAAATTCCATCTATCCACTCTTCCTTCTCTGGCCATTAGCATCGAACGGTGTAAATCCACATACTTTTTTTTCCTGTCCAATGTACTGCTGTTCAGCTGACAGTGGAAATCATCCTGTTCCCATTTAGGGAGAGGAGGCCTCTGCTTAGACTGATGTCTGGAGTGAGGCTAACTCTAATTCAGCTGCTAAGGAGTGCTCACTGAAGACATAACTGGAACTCCAGACAAACAAACCAACCAACACTGTTTCTCCCAACTGAAAAGCAAAATAAGCAAGGACAAGTTTATGACCTCCTTGTCTACACAACACAATGCTGCCTTCACTTGCCTTCAGACATCCCTAGACTCACTGCATTAACAGGAGCAAGATTCAGCCTGACTCAGGAGAATATTCCAGGCTATAAGCTGGGTTGGAATAAGGCCAGTTGGCCCTTTGCAACACCTGTATCTTTTTCTGTGCAGGACAATCAGTGAGGAGCAGGTACCAGGAGAGAAATCAGTCATGGAGCGTCAGGCATACTCCTGTCACAGCAACTGTAGTATTATCGGTGGCAGAAGCTCTTAGACATTGGGTATACTTGTGACCCTGGAGAAAAAATGCTGCTAAATGTATCTTGTTTTGTCCCTCCTCACTAAACGCCTGCTTTTCCCCAGTTTTGCACAACAACCTCTTCCCAAACCACTTTCTCTCTACCTGCTCTTTGCAGGCTCCTTTTCCCACATCACATATTAACAGGAGCAATTGTCTGCAGCTAAGGCTATCTGGGAAATGGCTCAGGAACAGGAAAGGAAAATGAGGAGAGTCAAAACATGAGACTACAGATTTACTTGCAGGAGGTGCATTTTGAGGGCACTCACCATGTTTTGTATACCTTGTGAAGAAGTAATGTATAGAGAGAAGGAGAAGTGTGTGTGGTGAGTTCTGCTCTGTCACATACAGACTGAAATACCTGGCCCTGGAATGAGGGCTGAGCTCAGAGTCTCTCCACTGACCTGCAGAAAAGTGCTTGTGGTACAAACCAACCGAGGTCTGTCTCAGTCCATTCAATGTGCATGCTTCCTTGCACACTTGAATTTTCACCAGCACATTCTCCTTAGTTAGTAAGCCACTCTAGAAGCAAAACCATGATGCTTGCTCCTAGACAGAATTTACCCCCCTTTGGTATGTTTTTATTCTGAGCTGCAGCAAGGGGAAGCACTGATTTCATCAGCTTGTTCCTACAATTATTTCACTTGCTGGGCAAGATGCTGTCTGTGGATGGTACACAGCAGTTACACTTCACAGAACAAACAAATCTTCTCTCTGTAATATGTGTGTAGGAGGGTACTTGCATTGTTTATATGTAAAGGATTAACAAGATATATCTTACCTAGCTCTACTGAGTAAGAATCAAAGCTTACAGAGAGGTAATTCTTTATCAGGAGAGGTAAACTTGGTGGTATCACAAAAATCTCCCAGAATGGCCGTGGGAGTTGCACGGAGGGCTGTACACCAGAGGGGAGTTCTGCAGTGTGCCAAGTTATACTGCTTTTCTTCTTCTCATCCCATTCCATGTTTCAGTCAGCTGTCACTGCTCCAAAATAAATAAAGGCAAGCTGTAACGATCCATACAGACATTTTTTGTACCTTCTCAGCATCTCCTCTAGCAAAACCCATCATTCCATACAGACATTTTTTGTACCTTCTCTAGCAAAACTCATCACGAGTACCTGCTTATCTTTCTCAGAGAAAGTGCTAGTTAGTAATTACAGTGCTATAGTTAGACAAAAGAAAGTATTTACAGTTCATTTTTCTTCCACTTTGCAAAGCATCTGTGCACAAGGGATTTCATCAATCATTAAAAAATGTGAAGATATGTTTTGAATTCTCTGCTTCTTTTATTAGAAGGCAAGGTGAAAGGAACTCAGTTTGTCTTTCAGTGGGGCAATGCTGCTCAGCTGTCAGGTGAGGTGCTTGCACCCTTCCATGGTATATCTTCAACATGTCTTGGGCAGCAAAACTACACCTGTCCTGTTTGCCCATGCCAAAATACAGGCAAGTCTAGAACAGGAAAGAAATTGCTACTAGAAAGTGGAAGAAAATAGAGGGATTTTTAGCCTTTTCTTTTTTTAATGGAAGAAAATAGCACTTCTTTCCAAATTTACACAGCTCAACATTTTCATCATACAAGATTCTTATAAATCCCTTTGAGACGTGCTCTAACGTCCCTCCTTCCTGTTTGTTTGTAGCTAAATTTTGGTCTTAGGCAAGAGGAAGGGTGGAGTTGTGGAGGGTCTAGTGTCCCTGTTCGGTGACACTCATGTTGAATTTGGCTGAAACTTGAAAAATTTTTTTATAAAAATCCCTTGCCACGTATGTTATTCAGAAAAATAACGGGCTGCTGGTCAGGTTAATACATGAAAAAAAAAATAATCCACAAATTGTCTACTGCTGAGCTCATAGCATTTGTAAAGCATTAACAGAGTCACCACAGCAGGGACAGCAGCAGCCCAATGGAGCAACAGTGGAGGAAAGCAGCAGCCAGGGCTGCCCCTCCTTCACCCCCTGGGGCCAAGCAGCCCAGCCCCATTTTGGAAAACAGCCTTTCTTCTGCTGTCCATTGATGTCAGTCACACAGCTCAAGAAAAAATCAACGTTTGCATCCTGGTGCTGCAGGCTTAGAGTTCAGAGGTGGGTGGTTTACAAAGAGTTTGTTACAGCTGAACAGAATGGGGAGGTTCCCTTCTTCTGGGACAAAAGCACTGATAAAGCAGGGTTGGATTGATAAGCAAGAACATGAGGATGAGGGGAGGAAGCAGGACAGAGGACAGTGCAACAACAGGATTCCCAGCTCACAAAGCTTTAGGCCAGATCTGTAACAGTGAAAGAAACCCTAGTGTGTGAAGTTAAGTTCTCAAGATCCCTGCCTGCCTCAGATTATTTGTGCAGCACAGCGTTCTTGCCAGAGGTTGCCAGCCTGCTCACACAAAACTAGTCATACATGACTGCTGGACAATGAAATATTATTACAAGGGTCAAAGAATAAAGCATTGATAGAAAAGAACACACAGAAAACCTGCTTGTAAACAATAGCCCCGTTGTGCACGCATGTACGTGGGAAAGAGACTGCAGTTGAAAAGAAAATCAGACAACCTGCATGCTGCTGAACATGTCGAGGCTGCGGAGCACTCACAGCTCGGAGCCATACTCACTGCCTCCACATTTTCACATGCCTGTGTGCCAGCCAGTCTATGGACTCCCAGACCTGCAGAGGCAAAAGGCAAACCACAATTTCAAGGGGCTGGATTGTGTTCAGGCCACCCGAAGGTGACTTCACACAGCCAACGAAAGAGGGGGAAAGAGAAGGTGGCGATGGAGAAGGCGCAGTTCAGCTGAGGTCTTCGGGGCTTGCACAGCCTCAAAGCCTGCTGAGCCTAGGAGTGAATCCGAGGGTGAGATCACACTCGGGAGCGAGGGAAAATGCTGCCATCTGCTGCCTCTGGAGAAATTCTTCAAGATAAATAAATAAAAGAGTGTTATCTTGGTGGTGTGCTTCACCTGCAGTGGAGTCAGTGCTGCTGGTCATCCCTGCAGACCTCTGGTTGTCTGCACGTTGTTCAAGGTGTTACCGTTTGGGATGGCATCTGAGAGATGACCTTGTGAAGGCATTCACTGAACCTCAAACAGGCTGAGAAAGGGCATTTATGGTGGCTTGCACAGAAGAGAAATATCTTTAAGTACTCCTGTAGTTTTTAAGGCAGGTGAGTTTAGAAAAGACAGCTTTCAACCAAGTCCCTTAGGTCAGAGAATAACAGACGTCTTGGTTATTTTGATGAAGTTCTGCATATTCATGCCACGAGACTGCAAAATGGTCTCATATCACATGTCCTATAAGTATTGATTTTACTTCTGTGTGTCAGAAGAGACTTGAAACCTGTACAGTACACCTGAAAAAGAACCAAGAAGCTGCTCTCTGTTGTCAGGTTTTGTGAAAAAGTTTAACAGAACAAGGACTCAATGCATTTTCTTTTACAGAACTGATTCTGACCTTGCCAGTCGCTGCACCACCTCTAATGCACAGTATTTTATCCTATGAGCTTTGTAGATTACACTTAGTACATGTCAAAAGTCTCAGAGGATACAGGACAAGGCACTAAACACCACTTGTTTTTATGATTTGCCTTTTACAGCAGCCTATTTTGGGTGGTTGTTGATACAGCCTCAAAGGATGTGCCAAAGATGTGCTGAGACACTCCACAGCGTTCGAAAGAAGCAGCGTTATTTTCGTCTGGGATATTTTTATTTCTCCAGGCTTTCACAGAAAGCCATAATGGTAGCTTGGTGAGATTGAAATGACTGATCAAATAAAACCCCATACGTTGCTCTATTTTAAATGTAGCAGTAATAAACATAGCTTTTTCTGGGAACTTTGTTTGTCCCCTGACCAAGGCATAGGAAAAATCCGAGGCCTGCAGGTCAGCTTCCCACTGGAAGAAAACTGAGTGAAGTGGGTTTACATACCTTATTTATTTTTAAGCACATCATTTTTGGCACAAAGCAGTCACAAAACCACAGGCATGTCATCCACTCTTGCAGATAAACGAACTCCCACGCCACCAGCAATTTCCCAGGAAGATACTCCATCCAAGAACAGCTTCAAGCCCATGGAATGATCTAAGGACCAGAATCTTCAAAAGGGTTTCTGGTACAACTTTACAGAGCAGAGTGAAGGAACATGTTTACAAGCAAAGAAAAGGAATTTGCAAAGCTATAACTGAAGGGCTTTCTCATAACTGCCTTAACATGAACTCTTCAACTAACATAGCCCATTTATCAGGACACAAAGTCACTGCTAACTCTCTTCCAGTGATCATCTGATGTTGTTATTTCAGCTTTCAAAGACTGGACAGATAACTAACAAGGGACTTTGACAGTCCTTTGCCCATGAACAAATCAGGAAACTTGAAGCCCTTCTGATATTATTAGCCAAGCAATATAAAACTTGTTCCAAGAAACAACCAAGTCTTGCCAGTGCCTGTGGCAGCCTTGCTAGCAGCAATTCACAGCATCAGTGTCCCTTCAAGGTGCAGTCTGGGAAGGGCATTTCATGTCCAACAGGAAAGCTTTTCCTGTGTGTCCTCCATCTCCAAGTAGAGTGGCTGTGTCACATCAGCCAGGTGATCCAAAGAGATTTTTATTAGCCAAACTTTTGACTACTCCAAAAGCAGCTGATTAGAGTTTTCTGTAGGGGATTGCTAGGTGGCTAAGGGCTACTTCTGAGCAAGCCATGGGAACCATGACTAGAAAGAGCCTTGATAGTAGGTTTAAACCCAGTATACAGGGTCCACATCTACACTGGATCATCCTTTAGGAGTCTGCTTATTGAGAAAAGTGGAAGAACAGCAAGTTAAAATCAGCAGGACATCCAAGGTACCAAGGAGTGCAGCTGCTGTGGAGTTAAGCTACAGCCTTGGTGCATTGGTGTGATCTGGAGGATAACAAAGCAGTTCATACTATCCATAATCAGAAGTTACCTGGTGCTTTTCAGAGGGCCAGACGTGCTTGGTCACTGGGCCCCTGTGTCAAAATGACACGTCACTTGAGTCCTAAGAGGAGAAAAGCAGCTCCTGGTTTTGTAGGACTTCATCATTGTGGCCAACTAGCTTTCACAAAATTGTTTGTTTGAGATGGAAAATAATTGCATAACCAGAAGTTCTAGAAGAAGTCTACAGATGTCCCATGGCAAGACTACCACCAGCTTGGTACTTGGGTGTCAGCTTCCTTATACTCTATTAAAATTTTTCATACATAAATACTGCCTAAAAGAACAGGCTCTTCTCTCAACACCAAATTGCCAATATCAGATGTAAAACGTAGGCTTTAGAAAGTGAAGTGCAGCCCCAGCTGTAGCTCCAGAGGCAGAAGAAGCAGTCCCAGCTTGGTGCAATCCACTTCTGAAGTTCAAGCCAGCCACATGGGTCAGTCAGACAGGCCAGGGTTTGAACAACACCTTGCCAGATGTGCATTCACCTCAGCAATGTTTGTCACCAATGGGGATTTATTTTATTGATAATGGGTAATGTGTCTGAAAAAAAATAGGACTTGGGTGTGAAAAGCAGCAGGTTTCTTGCAGGATCTTAAGCTTAGGGGTTTGTTGTTTGCTTCTCAAATCAATTGATTTAAAACAAACAAACCCACATAAAGTAGCTTGCATATTCATTTTAATCCCCTCATCTACCATCAACCCCTCTCCCTCCTTTTCCTCCATCAAGGGATCCTTTCTTCCTCAAAGCACCAGATAGTTTTTTACAATATCAGCAAAAAGAAATCAAGTGCAGGACTCTGCAGCTTGATGGGCCTCTACCAGAAGACAGTCCTCAGTGTTACTGCACCCTTGCTGCCACCCTCCTCTCTCAAAGCATCCAATGAAGGCTTCTGGAAAACAATCCCTTCCCACAAATTCCTCCTGCTACTGTTTCCTCAGCTGGAGTGCAAAACTCTCAAGAGATTAACTCCCCTTCATTTCCTGCTGTCCCTTCTGAACAGAAACCACAAACACTGCCACTGATGTTATTTCCACTTTCAGGTAGTGATCAGAGAGGCGTGGGGAATATAGACACTACTGTCAAGTCATCTGAGCAAAGAGAGGGCAGCTCCTGGAAAATCTGGGTTCTGGGAACTGGGAAGCAGCCAACAGAGCCTGAAAAACCTCTCTTAGATGGTTAATAGGAATATGCACTATGTGTGTCAAAAACATTTTCCAGCAGATGCTGCAGGAAGTAAATCAAAGTAAAGGAGCAATTTCTATGAAGGAAATAATGAACATCCTGTTCAGTTGCTTCTAAATGTTACAGAGCTGGACCTTTGCAGATAATATTTCAGCTCTTCCTTCTCCACATCCCATAATGAGAGGTCATGCAAGGAGATTTTTCTTCCTTTTTTTGCAGGAAAGCCACAAAGCACATTTTTTAGAAGAAGACTGCCCCGCTCAGCTCTTCTTGTGAAAGCCAAGGAGGTGAGAGGTGATGCCTGCTGAAACAGTTGCTGCAGTGATGCCACCCTCCAGCATCTCCAAGAGGTGCCAATCTTTTGGCCACCCACAGCTTCAGTTATCCCTCATAAGGAGCTTTTCACTCTGGCCTTTTCCATAATTTGTGACACAATACTGAATTATTACCAGAACGACTCACCTTCGGTCAGACAAAACACTCTGGACTCCAGCCTCTTACAGATGTTTGTCTTCTCCTCCCCTCACAGCTGACCCCTGAGGACAGGGCTCCCAGGGACTGGTCTTGGTCCAGGTTTTCACTATTAGAACAACTAGTGCAAAGGAAAAATGAAGCCAATTTAAACAAATACCAGCACTAAAGCATAGAACATCCTGACTTCACAGCACAATTCATACCAAGAACTGAATTTGGGATAGACTGACAGCACTGGATTAATTTAGAGGATTTTAACCTTTATAAATAAAGGTAACCTTAGACAGGGCTCCCAGGGACTGGTCTGGGTCCAGGTTTTCACTATTAGAACAACTAGTGC
The DNA here is from genome assembly GCF_000691845.1 of Merops nubicus. Classification (NCBI taxonomy): domain Eukaryota; kingdom Metazoa; phylum Chordata; class Aves; order Coraciiformes; family Meropidae; genus Merops; species Merops nubicus. The sequence goes on along the minus strand of NW_008619642.1, from coordinate 8,884 downwards.
AAAGGAAAAATGAAGCCAATTTAAACAAATACCAGCACTAAAGCATAGAACATCCTGACTTCACAGCACAATTCATACCAAGAACTGAATTTGGGATAGACTGACAGCACTGAATTTAGAGGATATTAACCTTTATAAATAAATGTAACCTTAAACAGGAAATATTAATTGGGATAAGAAAATCAATCTGTTTTTAAGTTACAGAATTTAATTTTTCCTCCATGACTGGGGGAAGATGAGAAAACAAAACTCAAATTATGTTGTCTCACATAATACTCTGAGAAAGGACTCACATTTCTGTGACAATTTCCCAGTGGGAAAATAGCTCCTAAATTCAAGGTGAGATTGCTTTGTCAACAGGACTTGATGGTTTAGCTGTACCTGCTGTAGGGGTGGCACTGGATGACCTATGCATGCTGTTCTGTTCCCCTTTCTCTGTCACACAAAGTGCCCAGCAGATTCACCTAAAACTGAGAGATGACTCAATCTCCCTACCCAGAAATAACGCTGATATTTCTGTGTAAGCTCCAGCTTGCACTGTGGTGATAAACTCTCTCCTGAGACACCCAGGGAAGATCTCCACCACGTAGGAGTTTCCGTCACCGTTCCTAGAGCCTTACTGAGCAATTCACAGGCTTCCCACGTACCACATTCCCACCATCTGCAGCTCTCACGTGGTTTCCAGGTGTCCTGTTGCCACCAGCAGCCTCCAAGGCAGGACTTGGAGCCAGTTTTGGCACTGCACCCCAGTCTCTCGACTGGGTGGGTGTTGGCTCAAGTGCTCTCGGCTCTGTGGGACCACCACGGAGCTGCACCCCACAAGGTCACCCCCTGTGCCATGGGCTGCAGGCTTGCCTTCAGGGCAGCTGGCACCTGAGAGGTGTGGCACCACCAGCACCTAACACCCTAAAAATAAAAGGCAAGGCCATTGCCCAGCGACTGGCTGAGCTTGGCTGACCACAGGCAGGAGGAGGAATTGGTGTCTGCTCTGAATCTGTAATTAGCTCCTTCTGGAAGCAGCTTGCCATGGTTTGGGGTCAGGGCTGCCCCAGACCAATAACAGATGCTCTCTGGTAACCCCACAAAGGGAGAGGGAATAAGGGAGAGTGACTTATTGATTAGAAAAGGAAAACAGCTTTAAAACTACCACTAATTTGTTTGTGTAACAGCCCCTGTTCATAAGGGACAGTGTTACATTCATCTCACCTCCAGGTCAGATAAATATGATAACCTCAATACTGACAAATTATTTAGAAGACTGTAGAAGACAAATACCACAAAATTAGCCAAAGCTTCATAAGACATTATCCTAAATCTGAAGTGAGGCCTACAGACTAGCAGTCTTTTTGATGCCAGTCTGGCAGCAGCAGGATTATCTACTGAGCCTTACAGTGATTTATTAGATTAGCAAAGATCTTTTGGTTTAATGGTTAGTGCAGTGGAGGCTTGTGTCCTCAGTGACATTCTTGGCCCTAAGAGCTGCTATGAAGATTAGTCTCTGGGCTTCTTTTATAGCTACGCCTTCTGTTTATCTTTGGGTAGGAAGTGTTTGTAAACATGTCATTTTGCAATGTGAAATTACTTTGGTTACATAATGACTATAATTTGTCAGTTTACAGCAGAGCAGGCTGAGGTCAGATTTGCATTCTGCTTTTGAAAGCACATCTGGCACTGGCAGAGGTGAGGATGCTGCAAGCTGGAGTAGGAGCTTCCCCTCACCTCCACTGAGGCTGAGATGAGCCACCTTGAGACTGGTTTGAAACGTGTCTTTGCTGGAGGGAGGAGGGTCATTCAAGCAGGGGAAAAACAACAAGGCATCAGATCACTTGGAATCCAAGCTGAAAACCTAGATTTTTGGTTTCTGTTTACTAAGTGTGTTTACCCTTGAAGCACTACTGCTTGCATGGGGGCAGTCTGGGCACTTCACTCAAGTGTCTGTGTATAAAAGCCATTATGAGAAAATCCATCAGCATAAGCAGGTGGCTTTCAGATCAACGTGATGTGTTTTAATTAAGACTATTCCAGTCTGAAAAGCACCAGTTAGCAGCCTTTGTGGCTCGTGTCAGAAGCTGTCCTCTTCAAATACATTTGAAGCTACTTTTGCTCAGACAAACAGAAATCCAGTGGGGGATTTAAATACCCAGATCGAGATCTGTGGTCTGCAAGATTCCTGCTCAGCTGCTGACTAACCCTGAAGGTAAACACTTAGGCACTTCAAATTAAAGCTTACCAGGTTCACCAGTTTCTGCTGCTGGGCCTATCAAACCATGGGTCTCCTGCAGCCTGAGGATTAGCCTGCAGCTCCACGCTCCTCCCAAACAGAGCAGGCTGCACACACCCCCTCCACATCCTCTCCTCTGAGGTGCTCAGCCTGCAGCATCTGCCAGTGCCAGCTTCTTCCAGAAAGGGGCAGGAAGACACGATTGCTTCCCAGCACAGGGAGAGCACTGGGAGCTGGGAGTGAGACCTGCAGCTGTGCAGGAGCCTTGTCCTCCAGGACAACTCAACATGCACCTTCCTCCTCAGACAACCTCCGTGACAAAGACACCTGCTACAAACAGCCACCACGGGAGATAAGGAGGTGTGGGGGGAAGGATGGTCTGGGCTTGGCTCCATAAAGAGAATTTCTACCACAGTAGCAAAAGACACAATATTTTAGCCAGAAATTTAGGGTCTCTCAACCTCTAGATAAGGTATACATACCTGCTGAAGGCAGCATCGGCTCCATAAAGAGAATTTCTACCACAGCAGCAAAAGACACAATATTCTAGCCAGAAATTTAGGTTCTCTAGACCTCTAGATATGGCATACATACCTGCTGAAGGCAGCATCTTGGTCAGCCCCTTTCATCTACACGGGTTTCCTCCACGTGGTAGCTACCCTTCAGCTGCCAGATTCTTGTGTTTGTTTTGAGACAAGCACCTGGAATTATCTAAGCTGGGCTTGGCTGAAGGGCTGCAGCTCTCTTCAACACCACAAATAATGACTCAAAGGAGTGGAGAAGATCCTGTGACACAAAGGCTCATATCCCTGCCAGGAAAGGGAACTCCCTTTCCCTCTGCTGCTGCTCAAGCATCTGGCTTCAAGAATTTGAGCACTGTCAACAAAGGAGCCACATGTTGTTGTTTACAGCTGTTCCAGATCAGGTCTAGGAATACTATTAATAGCAGGTAATTGAGCCAGCCACAAGTTTTATAAAGCATTTCTTCTGATGCAGGAGGGTTAAACACACTCTTGGAAGTACACTAAAAGACTCTTCTTCAACTTGAGTTTCAGCCAGCTTCAGAGGCCACCACACTCAATGTTTTGAAAACCTAGTGGTTGGAGTTCTTGAGGCAAACTCTGTGAACCCCCAAAAGACTGATGTGTCAGCACCTCCACTCCCAGACAGAGAGGGGTGACAGGGAAACTCCTCTTGCAGAGCAGCCTGTGTGCTTTTTGCTGCTCACATCAATGAAGTAAAACCAAATGGTCACCTCATGAACAGCAAATAGGCCTCAGGTGGAGACCATCCAACGCCAGGAACTTTGTGTTCTGTGATGGAGCTTTAACAAAGGCACAAAAATGGACACTCTGAAGGGCTTAAAACAAACTTAAAAGTATTCTCCTTCTGGAAAACCAAACTAGAAGTTGTCTCCTCTTAGTGCCCCCCACCTCCTGCTTCCCCCACCACACCACTCTGTCTGCAGGGACACCAGGTAGGTGTCCCTGCCTGGGCTTACAGAAGTGCTGACTAGTGGATTCCTGCACTACTGAGTTAGGGTTTCCAGAAACCATCCTGTTTGAAGTGTAGCCTCTTGTCTTGGGTTTTTCCTGAAGCCCACACTCAGAAAAAAATAAATGGTCGCAAGATACACTGCTGCAAGCTGCTTTGGTCTTAACTCTGGGTAATAAATCAGGAAGAAAATGTAGAGTAACAGAAAATCACAAGTTCCTCAGGGCAAGCTTTGCAATGGGCAGCACTGAGCATCAGCTGGAGAGCCTGTTCCTGTGCCCTGCCATTTGGCTGCACGGCGAGCTGACCTTCTGGTCCTTGCTCTTGTTGGTATTAATAGGAAACTGTCTGGGATGACAGATGCCACAGCTCTCCAGACTGTTACAGCTTCTCTATTTTAAAGCCAGTTGCAGGAGTTGGGATTTTTGCCCCCATCAGGGTGCCATAACCCAGGATCTCCTGAGCCAAAGGGCTGTAGCTCTCTCCAGTGCTGAGCAGCAGGAGGCTGTGGCACCTCTCTTAACGACCCCTGCTCACGCAGGCCCAGCCCTCAGCTTCCCCTGGATTCCTGTGTTTATCTCTGATCTCCTTGCACAGGAGGGCCCTGTCCTGCCTGGGAGCCACAGCACCCTGCAGAGCTGGCTACACCCAGCCTGTGCTCCCTGCTGCTCACCACCTGGTGCCTCTTGGCTGCTGAAAGCTCAGGAGGCTTCAGTGCAATGAATCATCTCTGTGCCCTCAACCACTTCACCTCCTGGAAAGGTTCATTTTCTCCTGCCTGGTGTAGGTGCTGCTGGCCAGGCAGGGAGGTGCTCTGGGCTAGGAGAGTCTCTGCAGAGCCCATCCTTCCAGCTGTGTCCATCACAGGGGGCTGGAGGTGGAGACCAGAGGCAGGGTGTCGAGGAAGGGGCCAAAAAGGAAGCATGGCAAGGTGCAGTATTACTTCTGTCCATTGCAGGAGTTACCTACAGAGGTACTAATTCACACCTCATAAAATCATGGGGGATATCAGGCAAAGGGCTTTGGCTCCCGAAATCTTCACCTTAACATTAGCAACCTCTCCACTGAATATCCAAGAAGTCAAATATGTCCTTCTCCTGAAGGGCTCAAGCATCTGGGATTACAGACGTTGTGAACAGCCCTCTTCATGAGCAGGAGGAGCTGTTTGAGAGGCCAGCTCCTGACACCCTGGTGTGGCCACAGTAAGCTGTTGGTTTTACTGAGCCCAGCAGGACCCCCCCCTCACAGCCTGAGGTGTCTCTCACTGAGGCTGTGCTCATGGTCCAGGCATGCCAGTTCCTGATCCAAACTGTGACCACAGTACTATTTTTAAGTTGACAGTCTTGCCCTATCTAACCATGGAATCATTTTGCTTGGAAAAGACCCTTAGGATCATCCACAGCTGCTCATGCACCCCTCCTGCTGCAGAGCAGGGTGAGAAAACCCATAGATTGCCTACAACCACCCCTCCCCAGCCAGGAAAGAGGATCAGGAAAAGGAGCCCCACGGGCTGAAATGAAAACAGCTGTAATGATATGGTAAAACCAGTCCTAATAACAATGCTAATACAAAGCATTCAGAGTTATACTCAGCCCAGCGAGTGCTCAGCACTCAAAATAAACAGGGATGCAGACTGATGAGCAGGCTCCTCCAAGGATGGCAACCCTTGAAAGGAGGAAGAGGAGAAGGAGAAAAATCAGGAACTTTCATCCTCAGCAAACTTTCCCTTTCCTAGTGAGAGGTGTTTATCCCCTCCACCCATGAGCCAACTCGGATCCTCTGTCTCAGCTGCCTCCCACCTGCCAATGGCCTGCAGATCGTGGCAGGCCTGTGATTCTACCCCAGCAAAACCAGCAAAACCAGGACACGGAGATAAAGTCAGTTCAGTCAGCAAAACATGGGAGCAAAGCAGCACAAGGAATTCATCCAGCCCCTCCCAGCGGCAGGAGGGTGTCTGACCCTCTCAGGGGAGCAGGGCTCCCTCACACACAGTGGCTGCTGGGGAAGACAAACACCTTCCCTCTGGATGTCCTCCCCTTCTTCTCACCCCAGCTGTGCCTGCTGCCTGATGTCACACGGTGTGGGACATCTCTGGGGTCACTCTGGGGTCCCGGCTGTGGCAGGGGGGTGGCAAGGTGGGAGATGAGACACCTCAGAGCAGTGCTAGTGCCAGTGGTGCAAGGCAGCCTGAAGGGCACTGTGTGAAGCACAGGTTGGGCACAAGTAGGCACAATTACATTAAATGTAGGTGATAGTTTTCACACTGATTTTCTTCTTCTAAACAAATATGAGCCAACTGTCCAGAGGCTTGCCACAGAGACTGGCAGACCTGGCTCCTCAGTGTCCTGGAATAGCCTGCATTTGGCAAGTGTGAGACTTGATCACACCAGGAACAAGGTCAAAGTACACAGAGAGACACACCCCCTGCAAGTCCTACAAACCCCCGTGGCTGCCCACAGCCAAGTGGTTATCATGAGCCACCACTGGGCAATTAGAGCTCTCGCTCTGTTTTCTTTAGAGGTGTGCATGACTCCTGCCAGGTAGCACAAGTGTTTAATTTCCTGTGATCAAACAGCAGGTTCCTAGCAGCAGAAGTGAAAACCTGTCCTCTTGCTCTGACAGCTGCACATGGGGTTGGGTCAAAACTTGAGTCCATAAAGATGTTTCTGGGTGACATTTACATTACTGCCTGTTTCTAGAATCCCATCATGTGCAGGACTCACAGCTCAGGCTGTGCAATATGAAATTGCTAAACCACAGAACTGAATATCCATTTTATCCCTGAGAAACTGTCTGTAAGAGCAAGAGCAATTGCACCTTAGCTATGTGAAGGTTCTAGTACAAGCTGGACAAAGGGACCCTGCACAGTGTGGCTTAAATGTTATGTAGGGCAACCGAAGTCAATGTTTTAAAAACAACAACAACAAAAAAAGCCACTAATTCCCTCTGCTGCAACTGCACAAACAGGGATTACTTTGGCTCTCAGGCCAGCCCAGTGCTACAGCAGCACCTCTGAAAGCAGCTCCCTCCAGCTTGTCTGTTGAAGGTTAAAATCTCCTGTTTCTGTGCAAATAACAGTCCAAAACATTATCTGCCTAGCAGGAGAAAAATCACCACGAACTTCCCCTTTCTTTTCCTCAGAAGAGCATCAGGAAAGCTCCCTCTGTGCTTCTCCAGTAGTTTCTGCAGCCCCAGGAGGTGCACAGCACAGCCAGGACTTGCTGATGGTGGCTAACAGGCCTTACAGGCAGGACTGGTAATTTAGGAACAAGATGCATTTGTTACCCAGCATGTCTGAGGCTGCAGGATGTGAAGTGCCTCAGATCCAAGGCTTAGAAGGACCAGGAAAGCCACGGAGAGGCACCTGCCAGCCCATCATCCCCACATACAGTGGATGCTGGAGCCAGGTGCCAGCAGTGCCAGAACAGCCAACAGAAAGTGGGGTTCCAAACCAAGAAACTTTCACAGCCCCTGGCAGCAAGGAAAGGGGAAGATTCCTCATGTTTCTGGAGGCAGAATGTGGCAGGGTGGGGGGAGGAGTCACCGAGTGCCCCCCTGAGCAGGAGCATCACTCTTGGCATTGCTACACCCTCCCCTCTGTGCCATTTCTTTGCAGATACCTGGAGTGGAAGAGAGAGCAAGGGCCCAGACACCAGAGAAAGCCCCACACGACCCCTGAGGAAATGCCCCAGGAGTGGAGCTCCCCCAGGACATCTGCAGGAGGTCTGGTGGTTTGGTCCAGCCCACGTGAGTGACCTCTCTGGTTGTGAGCCACAGGGAGCACCAAGAGAGCCAGGACCAAGGCGTGGTGCCTGTGGCACCCTCCAGCCTCCCTGGTCCTCCACCACCCGTGGGGAACACAGGAGGAGCTGCAGAGAGCCCCTTCTGGGACAGGGGAACACCGGAGGTGCTGCAGAGACCCCCTTCTCCTCTGTGCCATTTCTTTGCAGATACCTGGAGTGGAAGAGAGAGCAGGGGCCCAGACACCAGAGAAAGCCCCACACGACCCCTGAGGAAATGCCCCAGGAGTGGAGCTCCCCCAGGACATCTGCAGGAGGTCTGGTGGTTTGGTCCAGCCCACGTGAGTGACCTCTCTGGTTGTGAGCCACAGGGAGCACCAAGAGAGCCAGGACCAAGGCGTGGTGCCTGTGGCACCCTCCAGCCTCCCTGGTCCTCCACCACCCGTGGGGAACACAGGAGGGGCTGCAGAGAGCCCCTTCTGGGACAGGGGAACACAGGGGGTGCTGCAGAGAGCCCCCTCTGGGACAGGGGAACACAGGAGGTGCTGCAGAGAGCCCCTTCTGGGACAGGGGAACACAGGGGGTGCTGCAGAGAGCCCCTTCTGGGACAGGGGAACACAGGAGGTGTTGCAGAGAGCCCCTTCTGGGACAGGGGACAATCTTGCTGTCTTTGGAGAGCAGGCACGTTGGACAGGCAGCAACAGTTGAGGACTGCCTCAAGTCTTGAGGAGCAAGAGGCAGGCAATTAACCACAGGCTTTGCTGCTAGAACTTCCAGGGGTAATACCCAGGAAGATAAATTCTTATTAAGAAATTCCCACCCATTGCACGTCGTAGGAAACACAAGACAGGAGGATTTCTGTCCTGGTTTTTATTTTTTTTTACAACGCCTGCTTCAAGGAAAGATTGAAACAGCCAAACTGAACCAGACAGCAGATGCTCACACCATTTACAGTATTTACATAATGTACATTTTTTTTTTTTTGCTTAATGGGTAATTGTAGCAATTTGGAACAAAAGTGAAAAGAATCACTGATGTGAAAAAAAACTTTGGTGTTGATCATGTGGCAATGCTCAAACTAACAAAGGTAACGAGCGGAGAAGGCGAGTGCAGCTGCCCCTTCCCAGCTACAGGACCCACTGAGCTTTATTTACACCAAGCCTAAGAGAGCAGGGAGCTGTTACTCCATCCAGAAAACTGGTGAGTGAGTTCACAAGTGATCCCTTCTTCCTTTTAACATTGACAGCAGAGTCCCAGTGTTGAACTTTCCATTGTGCAAATAGACAGCAAATCATTTCAAATGCTCTGTTGTAGTAAATGCTAAAATATATTTTACCTTCCTTATTATACATGCTATAAAATTACACTAAAAAGTTCAAGTTTCTGAAGTAACAATTACAGTTTTTTCATATATATATATATTCTAAAT
>NW_008619641.1:0-5005 GCF_000691845.1 Merops nubicus | reverse complement strand
TCCTGAATGTGTTTCAGGTCTTGTTTAGGGTTAAACAGCTATTTAAGAATACCACCCAGAGATCTGCCCCAAGGCTGGGTAGTTATGAGTGGCATGGCATGGGATAGTATTGGCAAGTGTCTAGGACAGTGGTCTCTTCCAATGTTTTGGAATTTTACCCCTGAACAAGTGCAGAATTCTGAAAATCTATTAAAATATTTGGAAAAAGTATGCTGCCTGGCAGAGAGCCACAAATCACTGCAACATGCTGGGGCCTGGCCCATGGCTATGGAGCCCTGTTCAACACTGTTCAGTACCCTCAAGGGGAAGAGAAGGTCTCAGGATCTGATGACAAAATGACAGGCATTATGGCTAGCCAATCTTGGCAACAGGCACTGTGCTTACTCCAACCCAAATGACAGGCACTACAGCTGAACTAGAGAACCAATGCATACTGGTATCAGTCACTCCTATAAACAAGAAGAAATATTGGAAGTGGAAGTCAGCCTGTTTAGTAAGGGATGAAGAAGCTTCTAAGAGGGAAGAAGTGGATGAGGCAAATGACTCCAAAGCAGGGTCATCATGAGAACAGGAGGAGGAAGAGAGGTGACCACTGTTCAGGTAAGAGGAAGAGGAGGAACTCATAAATGAGGTGGTAATCACCCAATCTCCATCCCTGAGTGAGCCGCAAAACATGCAAAAAGATTTCAAACATCGTCCAGGCAAGCGCATTATCACCTGGCTGCTCTGATGCTGGAATAACGGGCCAGTAGTTTGGAATTAGAGGGTAGGGAAGCCAAACAGCTGGGATCCTTTTCTGGGGAAGAGGGCATTAGAAAAGCAATTGGAACAGGAGCACAAATCCTCAGCCTCTGGAGGTGACTTTTGTCAGGCATGAAGGCAAGGTACCCCATCAAAGAAGATGTCACATGTCACCCAGGCAAGCAGACCACCATGGAGAGAGATATCCAGTACCCAAGGGAATGAGATGTGCTGGAGGTGATTTATGATAACCTGGATAACAAGTAGTTATCCAAAGACCCAGTTGAAGTCAGGTGCACATGACCCATGAGGCAGAAGAATTGTTATATACCAACTTATTGTCAGTAATGACCTTGAAAGACAGAGAGGGACAAATTGGTGGATGAATCAGCTGGCCACCTCTGGCAACACATCTCAACCTCTCTCAGCTTGGCTGTGGAGAAACTAGTCCAGCAACTCAAAGAGGATAGATCATAGTTCCCACCCGTACAGACTGGTATCTCAGCTATTAGACGTATGCATTCTGCAATTCTCACACAGCAATGGTGAGTTAGTAACAAAGTATGAGGAGGAGGCTGAGGTCCTGAGTAACTTTTTTGTCTCAGTCTTCAATAGCAACTTCTCACAGCTCTCAAGTGGATGGCCTGCAAGACAGGGACCAGTGAGACAAAGTCCTTCCCACAGTCAACGAGGACAAGGTTCATGAATGTCTGAGGAACCTTAAAGTACACAAGTCCATGAGACCCGATGAGATGCACCCCAGAGTACTAAAGGAATTGGCCAATGCAGTTACAAAGCCACTGTCCATAATATCTGAAAAGTCATGGCAGTCAGGTGAGGTCCCTAGTGACTGGAAGAAAGGAAACATCACACCCATTTTTAAAAAGGGTAGAAAGGAAGACCCTGGGAACTACCGACCTCTCAGCCTCACCTCTGTGCCTGGGAAGATCATGGAACGGATTCTCCTAGAAGAAATGCTAAGGCATATGGAGGACAGGGAGGTGATTCAAGAGAGTCAGCACAGCTTAAACCAGGGCCAAGTCCTGCCTGACAAATCTGGTGGCTTTCTACAATGAAGTAACTACATTAGTGAATAAGGGAAGAGCTGTGGACATCATCTATCTTGACTTCACCAAGGCCTTTGACACTGTCCCCCATAGCATCCTCCTTTCTAAGATGGAGAGATATGGGTTCAATGGGTGAACTGTTCAGTGGATAAGAAATCGGCTGGATGGTCGCACCCAGAAAGTAGTGGCCAATGTATCAATGTCTAGCTGGGAAAATGTGACAAGTGGTATCCTTCAAGGGTCCGTACTGGGACCAGTGTTGTTTAATATCTTCATCAATGAGATAGACAGTGGCATTGAGTGCACCCTCAGCAAGTTTGCTGATGATACTAAGCTGAGTGGTGCAATTGATATGCCAGAGGGAAAGGAGGACATCCAGAGCTCACAGTTACCTTTCTGCAGAGCAACTCTCCAGCTACTCCTCTCCCAATTTATACTTCTATCTGATGTTATTCTGTCCCAGGTGCAGAATAGGACATTTGGTCTTGTTAAATTTCATGCTATTGATGATTGCCCAGTGCTCTGAAGCATTGAATGCCTCTGCTTTTTCTTCATCCCTATGTGCCGGGTTCGAAAGGATTCCCACGGTATAAGGAGGAGGGAAACTGGGGAAGGAAATGTGAGGCTCTAGCAACTAAATATGCCATTCAGGTTGCAAAGCACCGAGAAAGGAAGCAAAAGGGGAAACCTGTGGGACCCCAGGTTCGAGCAACAGTGATAAGTCTGGACTGGGATCCAGAGACATGGGTAAATTGCCAAGCCTACATCCACAGGAACTACGGATCCTCAGCTCTCTGGGTGCTGACCATTGTACAATATTCAACTTTACTAGTTCAACGGGATGACATTGCATCCTGGTGGGTAACGTCACGCATCCTTGGTATCATAACTCCTTACACCGGTGTAATAATACTACAGAACATGCCACCATAAGTTCTTCAACCCATATGTCTTTACCCCAGGGACTATTTCTTACATGCAGGGACAGAGCATGGGCTGGCATTCCGAAAGGACGTGGACCTGTTGGGGCGTGTCCAGAGGAGAGCCACAAAAATGATCAGAGGGCTGGAGCCCCTCTCCTATGAGGACAGGCTGAGAGAGTTGGGGGTGTTCAGCCTGGAGAAGAGCGGGCTCTGGGGAGACCTTATAGCAACCTTCCAATACCTGAGAGGGGCCTACAAGAAAGCAGGGGAGGGACTATTCACAGGGGTTTGTAGTGACAGGGCGAGGGCTAATGGCTTTAAGCTAGAAAAGGGTAGATTCAGGTTAGACGTTAGGAAAAAGTTCTTCAATATGAGGGAGCTAGACCACTGGAATAGGTTGCCCAGACAGGTGGTGGAGGCCTCATCCCTGGAGACATTCAAGATCAGGCTTGATGAAGCTCTGAGCAGCTTGATCTAATTGGAGATGTCCCTGCTTATGGCGGGGGGGTTGAACTAGATGACCTTTGGAGGTCCCTTCCAGCCCAGTACATTCTATGATTCTTCTGCTCAAGAGAGAGGTTATAGTGGGTACACACCACAGGCCACCCTGTGGTTCTACCTGCATGACCACAAAGAGGGCATGATGAAGTGGGATGGAAAATCTACCTTCACCCTAGATGCGCAGGTACATGAGTTGCAAGGAAAATCAAACACAAAAGGGGATTCTTCCAGGAAAATTGTTGCTCTAGTCTCCATTGGGCAGTTCCCCAGACAGAGCAGAAGGGCTGATCTTATTTCTGTTCTAAATGAAGGGATTTATGATTCATATTTAGAAGAAGATAGTAGCGAATGCTATGACCAGGACTAGAGAGGCCCTGCCTCCAGTCAGGTGGAGGAAAGAGACAACCAGGTTTATTCGACTGTATGTATTTGATGGCCTGGCATGCCAGACCCACAGGAGTATAAACCTCTAGTGGACACCAGTGCGCAGTTCACCCTAATGCCATCAAGCTATAAAGGGGCAGAACCCATCTGTATTTCAGGGAGATCCCAGCAGCTCACTGCATTGGAAGCTAAAGTAAGTCTAGCTGGGAATGACCCAGGAGAGGGTATTTCAAGGACCCAAAAGGGTATCAGTGGCCCTTTGGTATAGCTGCCTTGGCGACAGGAAATTGAACAGGTGTCTACCTTGTCCGGTCTCTTGGAAGGTCCTTCTGTTATGGAGTTGCTGAGGGTCAATGAACAACAGGTGCTGATCGCTACCACAACGGTGCACCAGAGGCAATATCACACCAACCAAGACTCCCTGATTCCTATCCATAAGCTGATTTGTTGACTGGAGAGCCAAAGGGTGATCAGCAAGACTCCCTCACTCTTTAACAGCCCCATATGGACAGTGTGAAAGTCTAATGGAGAGTGAAGACTAACAGTGGACTACCATGGCCTGAATGAAGTCACACTGCCACTGAGTGCTACTGTATTGGATGTGCTAGAATTTCAGTACAAATTGGAGTTGAAGACAGCCAAGTGGTACGTCACAATTGTTATCACTAATGTGTTCTTCTCAATCCCTTTGGAAGTGGAGCGTAGGCCACAGTTTGCTTTCACTTGGAGGGGCATCTAGTACAGCTGCCCTGGGAGTGGAAACACAGCCCCACCATCTGCCATGGACTGATCCAGACTGCACTGGAACAGGGTGAAGCTCCAGAACACCTGCAATACATTGATGACATCATCACATGGGGCAACACAGCAGAAGAAATTTTTGAGAAAGGGAAGAAAATAGTTCAAATCCTTCCGAAGGCTGGTTTTGCCATAAAACAAAGTAAGGTCCAGAGACACGCACAGGAGACCCAGTTTTTAGAAATAAAATGGCAAGACGGGCATTGTCAGATCCCAATGGATGTGATCAGTAAAACAGCAGTTGTTTTTCTACCAACTAGAAAAAAGGAAACACAAGCTTTCTTAGATGTTGTGGGTTTTTGGAGAATGCATATTCCAAATTACAGTCTAATTGTAAGCTCACTCTATCAAGTGACCTGGAAGGAGAACAATTTTGAATGGGGCTGTAAGGATCGATCCGATCCTCGTTTATTTTCTAGCTTTTTCGGTGACTGGGAGGCATTCTCCGCCACGCCGCCGCCGCAGACTGCAAGACCCCCCCCGCCCCTCCTTCCTCCTTTTTCCCTGCCGAGACTGAGAGGTCTCGCGATGGTTCCCGAGAGATTTTGGTGCCTCGCGATAGATTTTTATTGATAATAAATATAACATTAA
>NW_008619640.1:1583-4334 GCF_000691845.1 Merops nubicus | reverse complement strand
CCAGGTCATTGATAAAGACATTAAACACATACATGTGCACAGCTACTTACTGCTCCAGGGAGGCTCTACAGGACTGCTACAGAGGTTCAGGAAATGAATGAATACAGATGTCTTCCTGTCCATTGCTTACCTTGATTTCATTGAGAGAATTGCCACAGTTTTCAATGTTTCTTTTCTTCCTCTGAATGTATTCATCAATAGATAACATTTTCTTAAAGTGTGCCTCATGCAATTTTTTAAAGTCTAAAAAAGTTCCAAAAATAAGAAGAGTCACATATCTGATAAGCTCCTAAGGAAATTTCAGTCTTAATAGGAGAATATTGCAACACCTCACATTATGGCCTCAAAGAAGACATGTGCCCCTCCAATTACAGCCTGTGTATACAAAGTTAACCAAACACCTAAAACAGGATCTGCTTCATTCCACTATGTAGCCAGTTACCTGGTGCATGCTCTGAACAATGACTGAACCACAGAATGGTTTGGGTTGGAAGGGACCTTTAAAGATCATTTAATCCAACCTCTGAATTCTGCAGTTAAAGAGAAATGCTTCCAAATTTTTAATGAATTACTGTCTTTTTACAAAGAGATGAAAATGAGCTAATAGGTATCAATACAACAGCAGTGTTTATGAAGTGAACAAACAAGCAGGAGTAATATGTCTGACTGCTTGTCATTGTTTTGAAAATCATGAATACCACTGTTATATCCCAAAAACATCAGATTGTTCAATAAACCAGTTTTATAACACACATGTGAGTCATTTACTACTATAAACTTCCAAGTTGGAAGATACACCTTAAAACATAACTTTTGGGAGCTTCCCTCCCCACCTTTTGCTTGCTTTTTAAAGAGAGAATGTTCTCTTCTTCAAGCAGAAATAGATGTTTGGGTTGTAAAACTCTAGGCTGAGCTTCTCTTCACACATGGTCAACACACCTATTTTGAAAGGCAGCAGGTTAACTTACTTGGTGTAGTAGCTTTCATTCTTGTTTTCCCAGACCTAGATGCACGGCCAACAAACACAGGGATCTTCCCTCCTGTGTGACTACCACCACCTGGTAAAGAACAGACAAATTTGTTATAGTTTCTGGAAAACATTTTGGCATGATCACCACCTTTTTAAAAGTATTTGTTCCAAAACACACTGTATCTGTGCAAAGTGGGTTCAGGTTTTTTAGAAATAAAACCCATCAGCTAGAATAGGTATGTCCTAAATCTCTCAAAAGCCTTTAAATGGCTTGTCAGTAACAGCAAGTCTTGACAACCTATGAGCCCAGCAGGACTCTCACAGTCATACTAGGTCATTATCTGCTGATAGTCAAGTAATTTACAGGGGAAGTTAGTGTAAGAATGATGCTTGTGGTAAGCAAAATCAACTTTAAATTCACAGGTCTTGATCTGTTTATTAAACTAGTGTGTTTTAAATGTTGATAACAAAGAATACCTTTTGGGCAGCTTTTCTGCCACTGCCTTATATATACACACACATCTCTGCTCTCAGGTCTAGGATTACTGTCATGCTCACATTTCAGTGATTAATTTTAGTTTAATAAGAAAAAAAATCAGGTAAAGACTTCACACTGAGTTAAATATTTGCATATCAAACATTTGCTTTTTTATTAATTCACATCTCTCTGAAGGTAAACTTGGATGACCTCCATAGAATGAATCCTCAGTGGAAGGAAATCTTGTACATGTCTCTTTGCTTGTTTTTTAAAAAGAATCTTAATTGAAAATTCTCATTTTCTAAATTAGTTTTAAAACAATAGATGACTTCCAATAACAATATCCTTGTAAATTCTACTGAACAAGAATATCCATGATACAGCTAAAGGACTATGTACACATCATCTAACAGGAGCAAATGGTGTGTGCCTTATTTGATATCAGATATCTTCCTATCAGACCCACAATACCAATAAAATTATCAGATTGGGCAGACAAATTCATTTCTTCAAGTCAGCTGCATGCACAAAGGAGTAACAAATGCAGGTTTTCAGCAACATCATGTTTGAACACCTAAAAAAGCCACCAGGTAGAAAAACCATCTGCTGTAACACATTCAGATATTGTTACACAGTTTAAACAAATTATAAATGATTCTGTCTGCATGTCCTTTTCTACTAATTTTAAACCTGCAAAGAAAGTGACAAAACCTGTTCATCTCCAGGAAAAGTGAAGCATGAAGAAGGGAGCTCTCCCTTTCCTGCCACTTGTTAACAGAGCTGAAAAGCATCTCAGGGGGATTCCAAAAGGCCCAGGTCCTGAACAAGGTACAAGACTCAAATACACTCAGACCTTCAAGAACTCCACTAAAACTCATCAGGTCCAGAGTTCTGAAGTCAAAGCCAGCAGAAGTCCAACATTGCATAATTTGTGGTACAACATGTTAAACAAGTACACAGACACAAGACCCATTTTCTTCTTGTATCCTCAGATAAAGTACAGACATGCCACAAAAATCTTTGCAGACACCATAAAATAACCAAAAGGTGCATTTTAAGTAGCACCAATTACTAAACTCCTCTGGAATTTTCTACTTACGTTCATCTTTACCACTTTCAGTAGAAGCCTTCTCTGGCTGTTCTTCCTGGTGTGTACTCATCACTGGGTTCTCAGTGGCTCCCTGGTGTGCACTCATCACTGGATTCTCAGTAGCTCTCTCTTCAGTTACTTGCTCCTCATTTTGCAATACCTCCTGTCCCCCTTCTTGCTCACTCCAAGGCACCTCATTTTCTTTCATTTCAG
>NW_008619640.1:0-1552 GCF_000691845.1 Merops nubicus | reverse complement strand
CTGTTTAAACATACTTCAGTCACACAGTTTGTTCCAGCTGGATATACAGAAAGGCTGTTATGAGAACAGCCAGTGGAACAGGTAGCCCAGAGAGGTTGGGTAGCTCCATCCTTAGAGGTTTTCAATTTCAGATTAGATAAAGGTTGAAGCATTGTGGTCTAACCTCATGGCTGACCTTGATTTCATTGGGAGATTGAACAAGAGACTTTCTGAAGCCCAATCTGAATCAACCTGGGAAACACTTGTCCTGTTATTTCACAAACAGATGTATATCAGAAAGCTTTTTACCTGCACAGCTGGTGCAGTGCTCTAGCACTGACCTTTATTAACAAGTTATTTATTTGCAAGTAAAAAAAATTCCCTGGCTATGTTACTTTTTCCTAGCTTTGGTTACTGGACAGTTATCTAACACTAATAGACTAAAACTAATTGTATATTTTTTAGAGGAATTTATTTTCTTGAAGTCATGACTAGCAAGTGATCTGTGTTCATTATGAAATACATAACTCCATCTTTCTCATCAGAAAGCCCTGTGTTCTCTTCACTGGTATTAGTCTCCTCACTGTACTTCCTTTTTTCTCCAGCTGTTTTCTTTTCTTTACCATGTCTTTTTGTAACAGAATACACTAAATCAGGCATCATTTTCTCCTGCCTGCTCAGTTCATCCAATTCAATAGAAGCAGATGCAGTTTTTTCAGAGTCCTGTAGCAGAAAAATACTGAAATGTGGAAGATATCTGACAAACAAATCAGATGCTCCAAAGAGACAGTTTCAATTTTACTACTGGAAAAATTCTTTTACACAGAGGAAAAGCAGCAACATGCTATTTAGTAGTGTATCATCAAGAAATTGGTAATATCTAGATTTCCCTAAATATCAAAGCTCATTGTTTGAAGACTTTAAAGAGAAGTTCTGCAGTTCTTTTGTTACAGGGCATTTTAATTATTAAAAAAGCTACTTTGTATCTGAAATCCGACTTGCATGATGCTGTGACCCTCCCACAGTTGTACATTTCTGCAGAATACTCTTCACCAAAAAAAAAACCAAACAAAAACAGAGCCCCTTTTGTGCTTGTTAAAATTTAAAATAAGCTGACAAGGACTACAGTGGTTCCTCAAACCTTTAACAAAGGCTTTAAAGGAAGCACTTGAAAGGTGATATATTTTAGAATAAGCAGATACCAATTTATTTTCTATCAAAAACTAAGAAAACACCCACCAAACCAAAGAAAATAATTTCAGTTATAGAAGAGAAAACCTTAAAAAAGTTCAGAAAACAGAAAACAACTCGTTAAGAGATAACTGAATAAAAAATCAGTTGTATCACTTCTAACTGATACAAGGAAGCACTTGAAAGGTGATATATTTTAGAATAAGCAGATACCAATTTATTTTCTATCAAAAACTAAGAAAACACCCACCAAACCAAAGAAAATAATTTCAGTTATAGAAGAGAAAACCTTAAAAAAGTTCAGAAAACAACTCGTTAAGAGATAACTAAAGAAAAAATCAGTTGTATCACTTCCAACTGATACTTAAAGTATTTTTATTAC
>NW_008619639.1:129073-158401 GCF_000691845.1 Merops nubicus | reverse complement strand
ATGATCTCCAGAGGTCCCTTCCAATCCGTAACATTCTGTGATTCTGTGTGTTGCTGTAAGAGGAAACACGCTTTTCTTGGCAAAATGTGCTAGTTTTTATGCTCAATCCTCTCCTTAAATCTCCCTGGGGTTTCATTTAGATTAAAGTCCTCCTCCCTCCCACCAAACATTATTGATCCTTAATTTATTTAGGAGGCAGTTTCAGCACTCCTTCTTCCAGGTATTGACTGCCCTTACTGCCTTGGAAATGATAATGGCCCTTCAGAAAAATAGGTGCTATCTCTTGCACTTGAGTAGACATTAGAAAAATATTAACAGCTCTCTCCCACTTGGACAGACAATGAGTAAAACCCTTTGTGAAGTTTTTTCTATACACTGAACCCTATATTTCATATTAACATGTAAACTCCTATTCATACATCAGTGGAATTGATGCTTGTAGCTCATCAGGGGGTATTGGTTGAGACAGAAGTGAAAGTTAAAAGATAAAAGTAGATCTTAGTAAAGTTGACTAAACATTTTTCCTAAAGGGAAAAATAAACCAGATCTCTCAGTTCTTTACATCAGGAGCTGTAGAAAACCTACATACAATTGCAACATTAACATTAACTGTCTGAGGTATCATCTTATCAGATTCTAACTGCTGAAGTTGAAAGGCACGGGATATCATTATCCTAGAAAAGAGTTCATGAGATAACTGTAGCACCAGCAGGCTTTGCATATCCTGCCAGAGATCGTAATTACATCCTGCCATGGTTATGAGAGACTCTCTCTCATGTATCACCTGGTAGAATTCTAGTCACCTGTTTAATAGCAGTTCTAAATCCAGAAAAACTCCTTAAAACAACCTTAAAGAATGCTCAGGAAACTTCTCTGGCATCACAGTTGACAGCACCTGACTGTCTAGCATTATTACCCTGACAACATTTAAGGCAGAGGAAATGTGTGTTGATCAACAAAGTTGGACAGACAAAAATTTGCACTTGAAATATAAGAGTTCTGCAGAATGGTCTGTCCACATTCTTACACGTCCTCTGCTCCATGTCAGCATCTGAGATCTCCTAACAGGTATTAAAGAACTAAACCTCACGCCAGGTCTGTGATATAGGAATGTGTCCCTGTTCCCCAGCTTTATGGATGTAGAAATGGTTGAGACAAGGAGAAACCAGAAGCACCCCCACTCAGTGGCAAGGATTTGGTGTCCCCCAGCAGTAACACAGTGCATTGGACATCTCTCCTCTCCTGGCTTCTCTGTATTTACAGACATGGCTGGGAGAACAGACATCCTGACCTTTAAAAAATCCATCATGAAAATTTCCTTGGTGTTTTCACTTTGTCTTAAATGAAAGGCAACTACTCTCTGTGACAAATTCCTTTGGGTAATTACGTTTGCTACAAAAAAAAAAAATGAAAAAGTTTGTTCTTAGCTATTGTTCCATGTGTTTATTAAAATAAATCAGGGCTAATGCAGTCACCTCTCAGAGTGAATTTGTCTCCTGGCAAAGGATTTCGTTTCCAGCCTGGACTACCACTAAACAAGGATGTGGGCTTCAACACATAAAAGCAATATGGATGGACTCTCTGACACTGAAGTTCATTATTATGTGAACAGATATCATGCCCCATTACTTTTAATGGATCAATTAATAACAATTATTGCAGCTTTTTCATAATATTTTTTGAAAGTAGTAAATGTGCTAATATTTGACTTGCAAAAGTAAAGCATTCACTTCTAATTGTTACTGTTTCCTCATCAAGCACTTGGCAGAAACAACTGTCCTCCTTTAACCCACACATCCTTTGACTGTATTCCAGTGATTAGCTAGATTAGATCATCACTTTCCTGAATCAGCCATCTTGTGACTGCCCCTGAAAGAAAAAAGGAGCCTGAGTGCTTAAGTGATATAAAATTGGAAGGCTGAAGTCTCCAAACTTCTCTGCTACTGAGTCCAACTATCTTCCCCTAACAAAGTTCCTAAAACTGCTCCCTGGGAGAAAGAAGCTGAATTATTTGTTATATATAGGGTGCCACTTCTCCTCTATGTACATCTGCAGAAATGTCTTACCCTCCAGCAGAAAGAAAATAGATAAACAAGAGAACTTGCTTATGTTCATAAACAAGAGTACTTCTACTTTTCCATGTCTGTGGGTGTATCCAATGCAAACGTAGGCTAATACTTAATTATTACTGATTTCAGATCACCCATTCACATGCCCTATTAAATATGGTTATGAGTGCTGACCTACCCATCTCTGTGACTGAAAAAGTTAGGGATTAGAAGTACATTCTGAATTTGCTAAACCAAATATGAAAGCTTAAGACAGAAATTCCACACATCTGTGCAAGAAACGTTCAAGAAAAGAAGTCTACCTGTCCTCCAGCTTCTGGTCAATCTGGTTCATCTTCCCAGTTAACAACCACAACAAAATAACCAAAACAAACAAAACCAGAACAAAGGAACCAAATCCTTATAGTCTGATATTTTGCCAGCATTTAAGAAAATACCTGATCCAAGGAGCGCAGGAACAGGATTCAAAACAATGCAAAACTCGTGAGAAAGGGTTCTGACAGTGTTTTTCAGCACTGGCATTAGTGCTATACACCACTGTGATTTAACAGCTCTTTGTTGAGCCTTTTTCAAGGGAATCAAGGTGCTGAGCTCATGTTCCTTCTGGAGAAGCAGTACATTGCTCCCCAGTCTGAATCCCAGCCATCAAGCTGTCAGGGCTGGGAGGTGTGCTGCCAGCAAAGCTGTTACTAGCATATCTCCCAAGATCATAAAAGATTCTTGCACTTCTCCTAAATCAAAGGTACTCTGGGAACCAAGATGATGGAGGAACAGTACTGAACAAAACTGCTCTATATCTGATTTATTGGTTTGGAAAGGAAAAATTCATAACTTTGAAAGAAAGGAGGGAGTGCAAGCAGAAGTAACCTGTGCTCAGACCCAGGCAGGACCAGTCACCTGTGAATATCCCCAGCCATGGCTTCACAAAGGGAATAGTATGTTTGGAGCTATGATGGACCAGTGCCCAGGGCCTGCAGAATAATACAGAAATCTCACTATGGAATGATTAGTCACAGTTTGAGCCCCAGGACACATAAGTATAAGATAATACGAGCAACAGGAGAAGAAAGTGCCGAGCTGTGCAAACTCCAGAAGTGATTACACACAAGAGGAGAATGAGAAAGAGAGACACTGCAGGGGCTTAGGCAAAATGATAGTACTGCAAAGGAACAAAGCAGCCTTTGCATAGCCTCTGTTCCCAGATTCCTCATTTCTAACATTAAAAAACATTTCAACAATAATTTAATAGTGTAATGACATAAATGATTTTAAGAGTTGTTTGGTTTTTTTTAAAAAAAAATCATCAGTTCTGTAGAAGTGTAGCTTTAAGACACTGACCAGATAGAAAACTCAAAATAGGACCTGTTATCTGTAAGCTTATGGCTACAGGCTACTATTTTGCCCTTGAACATACCATTTAATTCCCTATCTTAAAGATAAAGGGCTTTCCCACTGGAATTAGATGCTTGTGTACGTTGAAGATACAGACTTTTGGTTTTTAACTGTAAATTTACTGTAAATAGAGGTGATTTCCTATGTCACAAATTCTGAGGACAAGTACAACAAAGACTATTAATAAAATCATGTAGTAAGGCAGTGGATTCCAAGCCAGACCCATGGAAAACACATTTTACAAACTCTCCATTGTATTTCCAGTGGAAGCAGACATTATTCTTCAGACTCCAGGTAAGATGCTGAACTTCAAAAATGAAAACACAGTATGCAGTACCACGCTGAGCAAAGAGTCTATCTGGACTGCAGTCTGCAGAAGTGACTTAAGAAGAACATACAGTACAGTCGATGATAAAATGTTTGTTGTTACCTCCCTGGAAGTTGTGGAAAATCAATATACCCATCAGTACCAGGCCCACTGGTTCTAACAGGCTCAGCCTTGCTGCAGGCTTTGATTTCTTACGTTCAGTCTGCATCCAGAGTAGGGAGGGAAGTGCTGTCTGTGTGTCAGAGCCTCTGTGTGTGCATGTGAGTAAGAGAGAGATGTGCAGTGAGCTGGAAACCAATTAAGCTGCAGTGTTAGATAGGTGACAAAAAGGCCTCTATAAGAGGAGGATGCTGCCAGAAGCTAGAGTTAATATAACACCTGGCATACAGTGAATAATAATATTAAAAATATTTTGAACTAGTGTATTTGTAGGGTGAGTTGAAGTAAAAAACAAAACAAAGTTCAAACAATGTCAAGTTCAGGAAACAAATGTGGAGGAAAATATGAAGGAATGTCAGAGCTGATGCTTAAAAAAGAAATGTCAAATAGTACAAAAGAGCAGTTAACAATGAAAGGCTTTTGAACTACCAAATTCTGACTGGCAAACCTCCATCACAAATAACCCTAAAATGTGAAGTGACTGTAATAAAGACTGTCATGGGGGTGGTGGTGATGGTGTGAGTCACTACAGACACTTTGCCCAATCTCTGAAAATTATCATCAGTATCCTGAAAGGATATCTGAAAGGATGCTGATCCTCAAAAGATACTGCTCCTCAAAGGCCAGTGTGGATTTTGGGCAACTTCAGATGGAAAAGTGGTACCATTTGCCTAGACTTTCAGCTCATCCCACTGTGTTCTTTGGGCTGCTGCACCTTATTTTCACTTAATTCATGGAAAGGAGAGCTGTAAGTCCTGCTCCCCCCTAGTTACTGATGTGAAAGGCAATAGAAACATTAGGAAATAGTTTCAGCTGGAAAGATCAAATGACCATGGTCCATCTGCTGGAGACAGCATCTGGAAATGTATAACCTGGAATTGTGCTTGTCAATGCAGGTATGTCAAAGCAGACACAATGGAAAATCACCTCCAGAGGTTAACTGAGGCTGTAGGAAAACCAATTCTCCTTGTTTTTCATGTTGTCTCTCTGTCTGTCCTTTATGCACCTTCTGCTTAGTTTGCTCTGTTCTTCATTTCCTCTTCCCCAGCTGTAGCCCAGTCTAACTTCAACACCAGGAGAGTTGCAGAACCATTCTCAGATAGCATCTTTACCTCTCAGACTACCACACCCATCAGCTGTATAGCTGGATGAGGCACATCACCAGTTAGTTTTCTAAAGGATAAATAAAGGCTCTTAGTATGACCCCTGCCTTACAGGATGAGGAAAAGGGAGGAAGAAAGCTTTCCTCAGCATGTTCAGTCCTCACACTTACCCGTGGCTGTTGAAAACGGTCAGGATGCTCAGGGAAAGCATTCAGAAACAGCTTCCAGCCCTGAGCTGCCTCTGGCAAGAAGCTGAATGTAAAACTGAACCAGCGTGGTATTCCTAAACAAGATCATTTCAGAAAAAAAAAAAGGCAAAACCAGCCACACTTCCATGTTTGGCAGTACACACAGAGCTGTGTACACTAGGGAAAGGAAATAATCTTCTCTGGGAATTACTGAACTGAACTTTTCTGCCAACAGAAAAACGAGTGGAAGCAAAACCACATGTATGCACATGTACACAGCAAAAACAGGGCAAGAAGGGGAACTTTGTGTAGGGAATAAATGGAGCTGTAACTAAATCAGTTGGAGATCGTTGTTTTTGTATAGCCAGAGTAAGAAGCACTGTTTTGAATGTTTGACTAAAGAAATATTTAGGAAGAGATAAGTCAGCATCCGTAATTAACATTCTGCATTGAGCAGCAAAGACATTTGGAGGAGGTTGACACTGGTCATTTTGAAAGACAGGAGGATAAAATCTGGTTGATCTGCTCCTCCAATTCTACCTGTTGCAGTCTCATTTTTTCAGGGTTGCACTGTCAAAGAAATGGAATTAATTAAATACTGAATTACACTCAAAGATACTGGCAAAATCAAGTGTAATTGTACACAGTATTGAAGCTTCCCCCTCTTCATTTCTTTCATCAGCTTCAACAAGCATCTGAGGCTTTTGAGAAGCTTGCTTTCTTTCTGACAGTATCACTCTCTGATGCTGGCTTGAAATTAAAGCTCCACTGATTTCTATTGGTTCTGTTCTAGTATTGATACCTGTTACCTTGCTGTGCAAAGTAAAAGACCATCACTGAAATCAAACAGAAAAAAAAAAAGAAAAATAAACCTCTCAAGCCCACAGAATTTAAAACAAGAATCTGAGTTATGTTGTTCTAGTGTTAGTGAAATGAGAATTAGTTGTCCAAGAGCAAACTTGGAACACTTTACAATCAATAAAGGTGCTTCAGATTTGTGCCCGCATGAGAGCAGCATTGCTTTCTTAGATGCTTGGAGCAAATGCACAGGATTAAAAAATAGCCATATTTGTAGATTTTGATGTGGTTTCACTGGATGAGCTACAGCATAAGACAGAACAGTAGCAATTAAAAGTGGCACTGCCAGGTGGTAACTGTAAAACACCTTTAGAGGTTCTTTCCTTTTCAGGATATCTTTGTAACAATGTTCCCATTGGGATATCCATTTAGATATCCTAAAAAGACAAATCTTTAAAAGCATAAATGATCCCATTTCCCTCCCACAGGTTTGCAAGCTGAATAGCTAACTGTCATGTCCCTTTGAATCTCTCAGCCTTAATGGACAAATATAGGAAGACAGACAAAAAAACATTCGTTCCAACTACCATAGAGATCCAGTTAGTAGCTCACCATTCAGTAATAACTATTCCATTCTACATCTCTCAGCAAGAAAGGTGAGGTGCAATAGGATTTCACCAAATTTATTATAATGCTAGAATAATTGGAACAGATCTACCAGAACACCTGAAGGGACTGATGGAGTATAAATACCATTGCCATTAGGAAGTAGATATGAGTCAATCTCACATGCCAGCCAAAAAGCTCTCACATCTGCTAGGATTTAGCTGTGCTTGATATCTCCTGTTTGATTTTTCTGAAAGTCAATGTTATTTCTCCTTGCACAACATACAAGAATTCTTTTTTTATTTTATTTTTTTCTTATTATTATTCAAAATGAGTATGCAGGCTGTTATTTATGCATGGTAGGGAATAATGCAGTTACCTGTTGTCTGTGGAGTGAAATGCACAATCCATGCAGTTTGACCAGTCATTATTTCAATGTGGTTCATATAGACTGCTATAACAGGCTGCCAAATTGCTGTTCCTTCAACTACCCCATTTTGTATTAAGAGCAACATGGAAAAATAAGTCAGTGGGGCTTTTCTTTAGCTGTAAAATGTTTTCAAGTGAGTCCTTCCTTCCTCTCTCTTACATCCAAATAATGAATTTAATAAAATACCATGGAGTACAACAGAACAGTATGGAGAAAACTGATTTTGAAAAGAATTTCCTTTTGAGAAATTTTCAGTGCTAAGACACTGTAAATATCAAATGCACAGAAGCTGTTTAATATGTTGTGTGCATGGTTAAATACAAACCTCAAGGTCTTAAGAATTCACTGACGACTGAAAGCTTCTCCTGCGTAACAAAACAGACCAAACACATCAAACCAAATCAAAAAGGAGAGCTGTTACAGTCCATTGTCAAAACATCAGTGAATGAAAACTGAGATGACTGTTTGGGATAACTCTTCAGTCTCCTCCAGGTTCCTGCACTCCAGGAGACTCGCTTATCCTGCAGGTTCAGGATATCTCTGTCAGGATATTGGTATCACTCTATCCCAAAAACATCAGAATACATTTTTGTGAATTGTGACCATTTTCCCAGTCACCTCAGATCACACCAACCTTATTTATATCCCAGCAATCTGTCTGCTGTACACACGATTTGACAAGATACAGGTCATTGGATATACAACTGGAACCCACGAGAAACAGTTTCTATAATAACATCTCCCCATTAAGAACTTGATTTTAGATATGTCTGTTATAGTTTTTAATCCACCTAATGTTTTTCATTCATCCTATGAATAGAAAGTTTCTTTTAGTCAAATGTCAGACAGTCATAGATCAAATGCTTTAGAGAAAATCGAAGTTTTTCTTTCACAAACAAACCTTTACAGCTAGACCCGAAATGTTGTCAAATAAAATATGTTCTTGTTTTAAGAAAAGTTTTTTCTTCAAAGTTATACTGACATTAACCTCATGTTTTTGTTTTTTTTTTATTTCCTAGCTTTTTGCTGCTGGAGTCTGCTTCCATACTTTACTAGTTATTTTATCTAGAATAAATCAACTGAATGATGAAATATATTTCCCCATTTAATATGTTTTAGCCCTTTTCAATATTAAAACTAGCAATCTTCCAAACTTTGGAATCCAAACTTGGTAGCTTATAAACCTTCCAGATTCAGAAAGTCCCTTGGTGAACTCCTTTAATATACATGACATTAGTTACCTTGGTTAGTTAATTGAACTATGTTACTGAAGTTATTGTAAACAACTAAGTTATTAGGGTTTGCAAGCTTTCTTGGGGGAAGGCAAATCTGGTTTTAAGATGTCCAGCTTCATAGTTTGTTTTAATGCTAATGCCTGTTGTAGTTCACAACTTCCTTTGATTTCATTTGTAGCATTCCCACATTTTGTTGTTGGCCACAAATTCCTTGCACAGAACAAACCTGACCAGGCAAGAACCATGGCTTAGTGCAGAGCTGCTGTATTTTAAATTAGTGATTAACTTTTTACTAAGGATATAAAAATTATCCCTTGCTACAGGACTATGCTGCGTTTCTGATGTTTTGAGAATTAAGAGGGTTTTATTGCAATTTTTGATGTAGTTGAGGTCACTGTTTAGAGAGATTAGGTAGTGTGTAATAAATTCCTGTCCAGAAATTCCATTCCATACAACCTTAATGAACTAGTATTTAGAATCCTGTAATTCTCAGTGGTCTCCAATTATGAGCGCCCGATATTGACCCCTGCAATTCTCCTTGTATTCAGATTCCTCAGAATCACTAGCTTCATTCCTTTCTGAGTACAGTGTTGGCAATAGTGAGTACATATTTGTTCTTAATAGGCAATTTGGGGGTTGACTTTGTCAGAGTAAAGGATTTCCAGCTCAGATTTCATGCTTGAGTATTCAGACATAACTGGTCCATTTTTAGCTTGCTTTCTTTTTCTTTTTTAAAGGTCTCTTGACTATGAAAAGCGTTAGATGAAGGCCACCACATTTACACAACCTACTCTCTCTATACCTCACACAATATTCCTTGGTCAAAACTATGTCTTGTGCCATTTAAACACTTCATTTTGGTATCACCTGGCTCCTTCCCCTCTGTACTGCAGGATAGTACATTTTCTGGGAAATTTGTGGATGGCCTGGATATTTTTAACTTTCATCTTTCTACCCAGACCATTCAAGCTTTCCAGATTCTGAGGAGCCATGCCAGATGCTGTGTCACTGTATCCTGTACAGATGGAGCCAAAGGTAGACTCAGTTTACAGTCCCATAGTCTTGCTGAACCCTGAGTCATGGTGTTTTCCTTCGTTCCCAAAGAAAAATTGTCTTTATATCCTCCCAACATCAAATCCTGTCCATTTCTGTTACATTCTCTCCTTTGTGACAATGCCAGTTCTGGATACTCTTAGTCATATGGGCACTTTATTCTGTTTTGAGTCAGGCTGTTTTGCCTACATCAACCATTAAAGACCTTTCTGCCAAGAGCACTCTCTGCGTATCCTTCATTAACACAACTGTGCCTTTGGAGGGGGAAACAGGCTGTGACTCACTGCAGCATCTGCTGACACCATAAGGAGATCTGAATGGATGGGTGAGTGGGTGGATGAATGGACAGAGCCTTCCGTATTCACCTGCCAAACAGAGAGAGGAGTCTTTCATTGCCAGTGACAACTTCTGAACATGCCATCTCCCAGCTTTCATACTCTCTATTGGCAGCTGAGTTGAGGATCTGACCCACCACTATGTTAATTTCACAGTGGAGTTTAAGGACAGAAAAAGAACAAGACTGTGAGGCTTCTGGCATTCATAATTCTTTGGCTTCTAAGATCTCCCTGGCACTGCTCAATGGGAAGCTAAAAGAAATCACACTCCTTGCTCTCAGACCTTCTCTTCTGTCAGTGTGGACCAGCATGTAGGACACGAGGACGTTGGAACCTGACATAAAGCGTACAGATTTTTCCCATTATTAAAAGGGACTATTATTTAATTATTAAAAGGGATTATAAAGAGTGTGGTGGATCATAGTCACTTGAAAGATGAAGTATGGCACTTTCTACAAGCACAAAGACTAACACACTTCAGCTCCAATCAACGCAGAGCATCCAGTTTCAGAGCACTACTGGCAGCCACACAAAAAACACTTCCAGGTCACAAATTTTAATAGACTGAAAGAAAGGCTGGACATTGCTAAGGCTTCAAAAATATGTAGAGCTATAATAGTCAATGCTAATAAGTTCTGAAAGCTTATTAAACACCATCCTTCCGTTTTAATATTGACTTTGAATAGAGATTAGATATTTAGAAATTAGCAGAAGACATAATGTAAATAAAAGATGAATCCTTGAAATTCTGAAATTCTTGTTTCTCTTGAGGAATATATAGTATGATGCTCTGTCAGACACTGGATTTTGTACTGCACATGTGAGGTTTCAGCCTATATTTCCTTGTTAACTTGATAGCAAATATTCCCAGCTACTTAAGAAAGAGCACTGACAGGCTTTAGAGGGGAATTTCTCTATAGCACAAAAGAGAATTAATTTAAAATGGAATTACTCTATAGTCTCTACCTAGAAGATGCTGCCTTTTGGGGGACTAGGACTCAAATCAAGAAAGGTAGGGGTCAAATCAGGTTTTTTTTTTGAGAACACCATAGGTGTTCTGAAGCTGCCAGATATAGAAGTGGGAAGAAATAGAGAAGGTTTAAAGACATGAAGGGAAAATTTCTCAAGGAAATAATTTTAACACCCTTCTTAAAACCATTTACAAATATTGTTTAGACAACTGAGCTCATTGTATCACAAATATCCCTGGGACTTAATGGTAAGAGTTGTATAGGATTCAGCTAATACATTTGCACTCCTGAGAATTTCAGTTAACTTAAGAGGGTCATCCCTGCAAGTGGAATAATTAACTTGGAGACTGAAGCAGAGAAGAGCTATTTTCCCCAATACTGCAAATGAAGTTTATTCCACACTGCTTTCTTGGAAGTCTTTATTGTTTTAACCATCCTAACATTTTTCTTGTTTCTTCACCTGAATCTTATGAGCATGGAATAATCACTGTTATACTGAAACAAGTACAGTCTGTTAATAAATTCTCTTACAGAAAGCAGTAACTTAAATGAGAAACAACAAACACATTTTCCACATCATAACTCTTGGTGCTGTCTTAGGTTTTGCTCTTTCCTCCTAAAATTTGGTGATAACTGAATGATTGACATCAACAGTAGTAGCATAAAAATCTTACATTCATGTTCAAAGATCCAGTGTTTCTAACTTAGCTAGATTGTAGGGACAAAATGATGAAAACCATGGATAAACATACTCAATCTATTCTACTAAATTTCAGATTAATCAGAAAGTGGCATCTTAGTGGACTCGAAAAAGGTGATTAAATTGGACAAAACTGGATATTAACTTTAACTCAAAAATGAGTAATTGTTTTCAGTTATGTTAACAAATTTATCTTGAACATTCTTTGCCTCTGCTGCATATATTTTCATATAAAATAACTGCTTGGGCAAAGCTGGATTTAATTTTCCTTGTATATAGGCTGTAGGAAACCAGTCATGGACTCTGCTGAAAGCTTTTTACATTATTTGCAGATTTTTTCTTTTCAAGAAACCCAGAACATCCTTAGGAAGTGAAAGAAATAGCGTTGAGTAGAAAATATTTTGAAACTTCTGCATTTTGAGCAGCAAAGAAAAATGACTTTAACAGCTGATACACAGGGCACATAATTCAAACTGTCCCTCATTACAGACCTAAATTTATCTTCCATCCCACACAGTTTTCTACTCTATCACACTTTTTCTGCTCAGAATTATTCACATCAGAAATGTAGGCTCATGAAATGCAGGGTAGCAAAAGTGTTATTTATGCTAAAGAAACCAATCCCACTTCTTATTTAAGCTTTCTGACTGCAGGTCTATTGTGTCCCCCCTCATGGAGCTAAGTCCCATATGGTATCTCACATTTGCACCCAAGCAGGTTGGGAATATGGTATCTGTGCCTCTGAGAGCTTGAATTAGTATACTAGGACTCAGCCATAAAGTACTATAAAGAGCTAGAGGCTTTACTGACTTTAAACTCTCTGGATGTATTTTTTTTTTCCTGCCATGTGAATTATTTAAAGTCCTTTATGAGCTTCCCTGGGGCCGTTTGAAAAGAAAATCAAAATTGCCTTCAAATGTGCTGTGGACAACCCTCCCTTAAAAAAAACCTGCTTCCTCTAAACATCATGGATTCTGGTAGCTTCTACCCACCTCTATGAGGGAAGTGGGGTCCAATAGTCAAAATTTTCAGACCACTACACAGTTAGAAGCAATTCTATTCTAAATGACTGGGCTTTTTCCCCCCAATATAATGGATAAAAAATTCTGCTAATAATTATGGTTGTTCTGATGACCTGTCTTACTCCTATACTCAAGATTTATCTTTATAAGGAACATGGCAAACAATGTTATCTAAAAATTGCACATACGTGGCATTGTGTGGTCATACACGTTCAAAAATACATGGTTTCAGTTAATTTGCCTTAGATTTATCAAAGTCACCCTCATTCCAAATTTATTTCAGAATAGTACTAATAATTTTTTTCATTTCTCAGTCTTTTACAAGAATAATTTGTCTATGAAAGTGAACTTAAAATTTTATGGGGCACAGGAATTCATTATGAAAGCATTCTGATAATGGATCTGTGATGATTACCCCAAACAATGCTTCTGGGGAACTTTATTCCCAAAAGCTTTCAGCTGATGAATCCAAGAGTTCAGTCTGAATATTATCTGCAGGAAATGCAGCAATAAAAAAGCTAAATCACCAACAATATGCAGATGAATTATGGCTCTAATTCTTTTTTCCATCAGACACCAGTGGAAGTTGGTTTTATTTTTTTTTCTGTTCCTATAAACTGAAGCAACACTTTTTATTTATAGCTAATGAGGAAATCATGCTCATAACACATCAGCCAGTCCAGGACACGGTGAGGAAGCATCTCTACCCTGGATTATCATCTTTGTTCCCTCATCTCTCCTATTCATCACTGTGATGAGATCAGCCCCCATTCAGGCCCTGATAGAACCTCTTCACCTATCCATATATGCTAGTCACTCTGAATAAACAATTTTATCAACTGTGCCTGCCTTCTCTTTTTTCCATTTTCCTTTCTCTTTTTGAGTTTCTGGCTCAGACAGGACTTGTCTAGTGAGTTCATCCAAGTCTTGCCAGGGAAAACCTGCCTTGACTTATATTTGTTATGCATCACTTGCAGTGACAATCTCAATAAATAATAAGTATTGATACTAAGAACACCACCATTACCCCAGCACTTGGCTTGAGCTGACAGCTGTGACACAAGCTGCTAACAACACAAGAAACCACTTTATTCACCAAACAGTCTTGACATTAACTTCTCCAGCAATAAATAATTACCTAAATTATTTGTAAAATTGTCGACCTGCATTTTTCTTTGCAGATCCCACTTGCATGATGAAATTTCCATTTGCAGCACATTACAGCATTTATATTGAAATGTCTTGGATGCTTATAAAATACTACTCTTATCCTGAAGAAAGATCCCTATCTGATGCAATTTAAGATTTCTTTCTCCTTTGAACTTAATGCTAGGTAGCATTAGGTGAGAATCTAGCCTAAAGTTTTAGTAGGGCTTGACTCCAGCATAATGAGAAGCCTACCTATTGTGTCAGAATCAATAGATTTCTTTCTTTCCTGCAGGGAATTCTTGGTACAAAAAGTACACTACCTCAAGTAACTGTAGGATAATAATAATTTAATCTCATAAGGAAGGTGGGATTTGGAAATTCCTAGATTTCATGCAATTAGATTCCAGGGATAAACTTAAATTGCAAAGGTATAATCAGAAATTCCAAAGGAAGATCACATCTCTTCCTAAACTGAGACAATTTGGTACTGCTGTCTTCAGAGAATAAATTCAATGAAATCTATCATGGGAAATTCTTATATACATTTGCAGTAGCTTATTTATCCTTGAATTCAGGTTCTGACTCAGAAAAGTAGATAAGGCTGATTCTTGCTTTAATGTTGGATATCTTGTTTCCATGGAAGACAAAAAAAAATAATGCTGTTATGTTACAGGTCTATAGTTACTTCAAAAAAAAATCGTTTATGAATTGTCAGATTATTTCTGATAATCCATTGATTATTAAACCAGCCTTTCTAGTGTTCTGAAAAGATCCATTTCTCCTTTATACATTAAAACAAATCAGTAGGTAGAAGATTTTGAAATCTCCCAATATTGTAGTTTCTTGTACCACTAAGAATGTTGGACATTGACTAAACAGGAATTAGAACAGTACAAACCAGTGGGAAGTTATTTATTTTTCCTACATTCTTCTGGCAAACAAACTCTACACGCATCTGCATAAATATACTGATTATTTTTCTAACAATATATTAGTATCAGGAAACTGTTGAGGAAAAATCTCTCACTTAAAGTAAAACCAAATATATATATAAACCAAAATTAAAAATTGCATAGGGAGGAGTGGTTCAGAGGTTATAAAAGTCACAATACCAGAGTTGGCATGGGGACTCATCAGCTAGAGGAAAAAAAAAATGAAATAAAATAAATTAATTAAAAATTAACCATTTCTTACTCATGTCCTCAAGATCTGCCTCTTTTCCAAGAAACATCAACACCAGACAAACACAAATCAGCACTTCAACATTTCCAACTGCCATCATATTGAAGAACAGGTCTTTCTATCAGAAGTCTTCGACTTTTGTCTGTATCCCCTACTCCAAGTGCCTACAGAAGTAGGATCCAAGGTGTCTTCTACTAACCTTTTATTTCCCCAAAATAACCGGACTGAGATTTACTCCTTACACTCAGAGGGGCATTATCTATCAAAAAACGATTTGCACCTAAGCTAGCAAGCAGCTTTGTTTGGTCCTTTGTTTAGCAATAAGGACATTACACATTTCAGACCTATGGGAAAAGAAAAGTACCATTGCTTCCCAACTTACAGATGGAAAAACTGTCACTATAAGTTGCCTTTGCTGTTGTTTTCTCCCCTCTTCATGCCTGAACAAGACACAGCAACAATCTCAACCCTTCTTGTGCCTGAACAGTCGTATCATTTTCTGACTGTGGATACAAAGGATCCTGCAGATACTTTGCTTTGTGTTTGCTTCAGCTAAGGAAAAAAAAAAAAAATCCAATAATATCAGTTCCGTTTTTAAGTAAATAATAAATCAGTTAATGAATTAAATTATTTTTTCTTCATCATAGCACCTTAGGAAAATGAGAAGATTAAAAATCCTTTAAGGCTTCAAAAGTCTGATTTAATAAGCAATAGATTCTGTAACAGTATGTTCTAGATTCTGTCAAAATCATTTACACATTGAGCTTCTGGCCCAGCAGTGCAAGTGGTGATCTCTCATTCTCCTCCCTTTTACCACATATAATTCACCTCTTTAACTCTGAAATAAAACTCATATTTTGCAAACTCTCTGCCTTCATTTAACTGTTCAATGAGCTTTCACTGGACCTGCACAGCTTAATATTCCCATAAGTGATGGAGTTTGACTGAACCTGATGATAAATTTGCATATAAAACTATGAATGTAATTTTAAATTGGAAAGGTACAAAAAGGAGTGATCAGAAATTAAGAAACCACACTGATAAAGATGAGGCCTCGATCTCTCAGTAGGAATTCACTATCAAATCATACTGAAAATACCTATTGAACAGCATATAATCTCATTAACTAAAAGTAAATTACATGTAATTCTTAGTCTCTGAAGGTATGGGTTATAATAAATCCTACTGACATACCAGCACACGGGCCCAGGAGCTGGGATCTATTATAATCTACTTACACTTTGAGAACCTAATTTCCACTTGAAATAATAATTAAAAAAAGCCCCAAAACCTTAAATACATTGACCTGTAATACATTCAAAATGTTGGAATAAATCAAGTAGCAGACTTAATAATTGACTCTTTACTAATGTGCTCTTATGAAAGGAAAGAATTCAATATGCTTAGTGCTATCCTTAATTTGAAGTTCTGTCTAATAATCTATTCTTCATATTATTCATCCTGCCAATTTCCAAGGTAAACCTTTTTAAACATTTGCAAGAGGGAACAAAGGTGAAATAAGAGTATAGTTGCAGCGACAGTACTGTTGTTTGAAAGTGTGTGTAATTCATTAGTTTATGCCATGTTTCCCACAGCAGATAAACAATATTTGTCATTTATCTTGCAATAGAAACTAACACTGGAGCATCGTTGTGGCAAATGTTACAACACATCATATTTTAAGTAAGCAAGACATACAAAGAGTGAAAGAAGTCAATCCAACACTTCTCATTCCAGCCAGTGAAGTATGGCATGAACAGACAGAAGAAACTGTACAAAGGTCACGCTAAAATCTTGAGATAAAGGAGAAGATAAGAAGATATCTTGAGATAAGGCAATATGTTCCAGCTCTTAATCAAGTAGCCTAACTAAATAAGCATTCTCCGTCCCTCATCAGTTCAGTGGATGATTACCCACACATCAGATGTAAAATTCACCATTCTTATTCTAAAGTTACAAGAGCCACTGATAATAAAAAAAAAAGACAATCAATCTATGAAGGAGGGAATTTTCAGCATAAATAATAAACAGTAGGAAATTCAATGTTATATTATTTATATCAAGGTGAATGGGAGAGACCATTTTGGGGAATAAACTCACTTTTTATTAGATATATTATCAAGATTTTGCCCAAGATATTTAAGAAGAGAAGGGGCCACCTACACTGGCTCTGCAACTGAGTTTAACATCAAAGTGTGTTGAGATGCAGTACGTGTGATATCCTTGTGCAACGAGCTATTTGGACTGCTAATTTTGAGAAGAAAAACATTTTTAACGTGTAAATGTCACTAGAGGTTTTCATTGCATTATTTTTTGGCTGAATAGGAACACAACATATTCAAATATCAATAACGATATGTTTCAACATAGTTACTTTCATATTCCTTCACTCATTCTCTTTTTTCATTTACATTATTGCATAGATGAAACAGATGGGAAAAAAAACAAACCAAAACCAAAAATTTTTTCACTTAGAACTGGAAATATAAAAAAAAAAAAAAACAAAACTTTTTCATTTAGAACTGGAAATATTTAAGAAATTATTTACCTTCAAACTTCTTCAAATTAAGAAAGCACTGGATGACATGATAAATCTCTTAAGTACCTGGGATACTATCCAACAGCTTCCATTTTAATACATTTGTGCATTCATTAAACACATTAATTAAATGAAGACATTAATAAAATACTTAACTGACCATCCCAGTTATGATCTTCAATTATTGCATATTTGCATCAAAAAGCTCTGCAAAGGAATAGAAAGTCAAGAGCATGGGTAATGCTGAATGTCTGTCATTGATTTTATCATATGATTAATTCCAAGCTTCTAATAATAATTCCAAGAAAGTATATATCTGCCATATCTGTGAAAGTATATACATCGCCTTGGTTTTAGCTTTTTGTCATGTTAATTCTCATATAATTCTATATAACATACTCCTTTTTGACTTTCACCAGGCATGGATGATACAGTGTCCTTGCTTAAGGTGTATTAGTGATGGGGAGGGGGGGCAATGTTTATTTTAGGACTCTGTTTCTCGTTATTTTTACTAATAATTAAGTTGTTTTCTGTTTCTGTGTGTTTGTTGTCTGTTGATCTGATCAAAAGCTCTTCCATGGATGTTAATTTGTTCAGCTTCGCCCAACTTGATCAACCTTTTATACACACAATCTGATTGTGTGGCCCAACAGACCAAACATACAAATTTGAATGTTCATATTGTCAGACCCATCTAAATTGCTTTGGAGCTTCAGCAACTTCAAAGTTAAATATTTTGATCGTTAAATCACAGAAATGCTTGAAAAAAAGATGTGATAGCAGAGCTTGATGTCTCAGTTTCTGGTAAAATTTTACTTTATTGAGATCATTGCCTTTTGCTACAATAATCATTTTATGCTATTAGTATTTGAATAATTGAAGCATTTTACATTCCATTTTGATTTTAACGTCTTTAAAAGTCAGTGCTTTCAGAGAGCGAACAAACTGTAACATGAATTAAAGTACTTATATTTTTAACCCAATCTAGGCATTATTTCCTAAATAAAGTGGTGCTCAAGTATGTATTGCATCATTCTCTTCGCAGTATTCATGTCACTCTGAATTAAGCATACCTGAAGACATATCAAACTGCTAGCTGATTCAAGATCTCTGACAAAGGATCACAGTATATTTTACACCATCTGGGTGTAAAAAGAGAGAATAGTGATAGGTGTGAACACTCAAATGTACAGAAGTGAGATGAAATTATTAATTATGGAACAGAGATACACTCAAGGAGGACCTGACATGATGATACAACAGTGTAGCCTTCAGGATGGACAAGGTGATCAGGTTTCTGAGTTTGTGAACTTCAAATTCATGACTACTGGTCTCCTCCAATAGGTTAGTGTGAAGGGACTAAAGAGGTGGAGAGTCAGGTTTGTCTTCCTGCAACTGTTGTGTAATCTTGCAGACAGTTCTGCAAAACGTGGTAACTCTATACATTTAGCAGTAGGAAATGGGAAGGGAGGAGACTCCATCCATACCCTGCTGCTCTGAGTAGCTACCATCTGGGTAAGCTATGTTAAAGTGGACTCCCAGAAATCCCATATGAAGGATTAGGTAAATAATTTCTTCATATTTTCAAAGGCTTTGTCTCCCACAGACTTCTGGAAAATAACCCGAAACTCCTTTTAGTGCAAGGCCTATAGTCATGGGTTATCCTTCAGTTATTCATTCATGGAAAGTACCATTCCCCAACACAGTTTGTTGCAGCCAGACATGTAATTCCCACCACCAAGCTGAGAACATCTGTTCCTAATTAAACTAAATCTAGAACTATATCTGTAAGATAGGGTCTTTATTTTTTGCCACCCTGCTGTCTCTGAGGACAGATAGATAAACTTGACTTTGAATTGATAATAATCTTCCTAGAAGTTTCATTAAAATTTTCTTCATATTTTTTTTTTTTTCTTTTAAATGCTTCATGGGATTCAATTTCCTTTGCTAAAGCCTGTGACCTCCAAAAATTACAGTGATGAAAAGGGATATTCAAAAAGGCATTAATTTCAGGTGATTTCACATTCCTTTGCCTATTTCTACTTCAAAGCTAGGAAAGACGAATGCAGATTCAGGTTTGTTAGGATGTTTCACACATTGCACAGAGAGCTTTCCATTGTTCCTGCCTCCTGAAACATTTGACTTCTTCCTGCTACACGTCCTTAATGCCCATTGTGATTAGAACAACACAACACTTCATGAAATGCTACCATAGACCTATGAGCACTGGTAAATACCTGAAACTTGCTGCAGCTTGTATTTAGAGCCATAGCCAGACTCTTCTCCTATTAGTGCATGCATAGTATGCTACAGCTACTATTTCACACTTATCCTTGCAGTACAGCAGTAAACTTTTATTATTATGTTGGTCATTATTTTGTAATTCATATGCAGACTTGTATCCTGTTACTTTTTAGGAGTTTCCATAATGAAACCCATTTGTTTTGCCTGTGTTTATCTATACGTATGTATATATTTCAGCATGGTCATATGTTCCATAGATTTTTCTTCAAGAGTCATTCAGAAGGTGCCTATCCAAGGGAGACCAGCCCAACCACACTGAGCAATCTGAGAAGGCTGGAATAAATTTTTTCCTCCCCTTTGAACTTTCTGTTCTTCTGATGACACACTGCAAAACCAACAAGACTGGCAACAACTGAACTGGTCAAGGTTTAGAGGACAGATTTCCTTCTTTCCCTCCTGAAAAGATCTGTACCACAGTCTCTTTACAACTGCAGGGTATCAGAATCTCTGCAATAAGCAGAGAAGTGCTAACATGATACAGTTCTGACATAAGGTACATTCAAGGCCCTACAGAAAAGAGTGTAGTCTCTCTGTTCTAAAAGCTCTCCTAAAAATATTCTGCTGTAAAGAGCTAGATTTTCATTATTTGGAAGCCAATCTTGGAAGTTAATACAAGGTAGACAGGCAACAGAAGACAGAAAGTGAAAACACATGCATTCTACACCACCTATGAACTATGTGTAAAAATTACTGTAGGTGAGGTTCCTAAAAATCTGCAGATGTTCTGTATAATCAGTAAGAGGAGTCTTTGTCATGCAGGCCCCAAAAGAGCCCAGGCACAGAGCTGCCAGGCAAAGACACAAGGAAAAGATGACTTTGTAATAAAGATTGTGTTAGCTGCATTGAAGTAACTCAGTGATAACATAAATTATATTGAAGGCTGCAGCAAGGGGAAGATGTGTAATACAAGAGGTAACAGCATGGAGGATGTGATAGTCTCTAGATGAAATTAGCTCTGCTTGTTATTGATATGTCTATTAAAAATGGCTGATGCAGTGTAGGAAAGGTGAAGTAAACAAGGCAGACACTTCTAAAAAAACGTTAAGAAACAGCACAGTCAACAATGGTACCAGGACCTAAGAACGTGAGAAAAAAGACTTGCCTACCACAAACCAAAGTCTCATAAGATTCATCTTAATATGGAACTAGGGCACAAGCAGGGCACAGCTAAGTCCAAAATCCAGCAAAGTCTTTCTCAGATAAGAGCTGCAATGATAAACTTAAGAATTAAGTGAAACTTCTTTGCCTTTGCTGATATTTGGCATAATTTAGAAAAGAGTAAACTCCTGGAACTTTTGTGATGGACAGTACAACACAAGGAGGAAGCCACTATCTGCATGGACATATCCTGTTAGGGATACCATTCTGCTTTAGGTGCTTTGACTCAGGCAAACAATACAAATCAGCCCTGAGCTTGATTTAACTGTTATTGCTGCTTTTTACCATTGTAGTAAAACAGCTGGAGTGTATCGATGAATCTAGCCCATTTCTGTACATATTTTATAACCATCATCTAGTCCATCTGCTTTCATAGACAGAGAGTTGTTTTTTTTTTTATTGGATACTTTCTAGGTCTTTATTTGATTTTTAGGCTGCTTTCACAGTTCAGTAAGTATCCAGCCCAGGAGATGTATTTTTCCCTTCCCTGCGTATGTATTTCAATGTGTTTGCATTTGTCATTTGCTAAATGTATTATGACACACCATGGCTTTGATTCCCTAAAGAATTCCTCGTATGATACAGCAATTTGGAAAGCAGCTGATGAAGGCACTGGGCCTATTAAGTTCCTAGTATATAGCTGAATCCATACGCTTCAGGAAGGTAACAGCAGATGTTAAAATGTGTTATTGCTACTGGATAAGTACAGCTTGCAAAAATAATTTCCAGTAATAGGCTTCCAGTTTTCAATTGCCAGCACATTTATTCTGGTTATAAAATCTATACAGAATGCTTTGTAGAAATATGTTAGGTAAATATGAGGCTGTTCCAGAGTACCTTGATCCCTATGTTACCATCAGGATGAATTTCTGCTTAGTCCAGTTGCTAGAGCCTCTTGAGATGTTCTGAAGAACAATGAGACATATCTTAATCTTAAATTAATCTGGTTTAAAATGAGGACAGGCCAGTGGGAATAATTCTGCTTCATGGCCCAATGGCACATTCCCATTCATAACTCCTACAGTTAAGCCTTTGTTACTGGCAATCAAATTCTGCTACCAAGTGTGACCTGAGGGTGTATCCAAAGAGACTCTAAAATTAGTGCACAACTACTGCAAAACACACCCTGTCCTGGAGAACAAAATCTCAGGTGCAGACAAAGATTTATGTACCATCATGCTCAGTATTAGAGCACCTAATTTTAGGGGATTTCACTCACACTACCTGCATAAGGCATCTACTTGGGCTGCCAACTGAGAGAACACTTTTGATGTGTTCACCAAGGAGAGCTTAAAGAAAAGCAAGCAGAGCATTTCTAACAATATGGGCAAATACCTGCTCCAGCTTACTGTGAGACTCTAAAACACCATTTCATGAGCATTTCATTATCAAGGACTACAGGATACAGTACATTTATTTAGCAACTAATACAGGTTAACAGAGCCATAACTAAGTGAGACACTTCAAATGTTATGCCTCACCATAGGGGACTGGGGGTTCTTGTGTTGTTTCTTGATATTATTAGGTCAGAATCTGCTTCCTTTTGCTTCCTTCTTCATTTTCTTCTCTAATTGAATGTATCTTTGTCAACCTTTGTTTCTCACTTCTTGTGTTTTTGACTGTCATATGACCTGTTCCTTTTTCTTGGTTTATTTTTATTTTTTTTTATTTTATTTTTTTTCAGGTTTCCAGAGAGCCATGCTCTTGCTGTGTAAAAACAGACAGAAAATACAGGTTACACTTTTATTACAGTGTAAGTTTTTCTGCCTAGTTCTTTGCCTGCCAGCTCTATGACTGGGTTGCCTTAGGTCTTGCACTGGAAATAGGGTACCTTTTCAATCTAACCACTCCCCAGGACTTAAGTGCTCAAAGAGAAGGATTTTTTATCGCTAGACACCAACAGCACAAACCATTTACTAAAGTTAAGGACTTTGTGATCTTTCATTCAATATCACAGCAGCAGACATGCCTTTCTTTTAAAGAAAAAAAAATAGCAAGAAATGGTGAGAAAAATCTCATTTTTAATAAAAGCTCAGCGAGTAGCTTGCGGCTGTTGCATAGGGAACAAGGAAACGTCCCACCCCTCTTACTGAAGCAGTGCCAGCCCTCATGGAGTAAATAAAGTTTGAGTGAACAATTTACTCCAGAGAAAGAA
Organism: Merops nubicus; assembly: GCF_000691845.1. NCBI lineage: Eukaryota > Metazoa > Chordata > Aves > Coraciiformes > Meropidae > Merops > Merops nubicus. The sequence goes on along the minus strand of NW_008619639.1, from coordinate 135,525 downwards.
GAGCTCTTACTCGTGTGATGGATGGGTACTCTCTCTGTTGCCCACTGACTCAGCCAACTAATCCTTCTGGTGACATGAATGACCATCTAATTTGTGCTTCCTGATAAGCCTTAAATACATCCTGTTGAGTGAGGCACACAAAATAAAGGTTGAGAAGGAAGATAGTATCAGGTATAGGTTTAGCAAAGAGAGACTATATTTTCTGCAGCCAGTATTGAAACTGATTGATGACCATTAACCCAATGCTTCTCTTTAAGCCACACTCAAGCAGAAAAGGTACAATAATGCCAACAATAGTACTTTGTAAAGGAGAACAGTATCCCAGAGGTATGATATATGTATTTATGTTGTTGATGACATGAGAGCTTTGGGAGTCTGGTCATGCCAAGAACAGAACTTCAGGTGTTTGGGAAGATAACATTGAAAATTAGATTTTAAAAGCATCTGGGGTAAAGTGGCGTCTGAATGGAGAGGGTTTAAGGATTCCAGTTTTGGTTTCAGATAGTCAAAACAGGAGGTGGGCTGGAGCTTATGAATGAGGATAGCAGGAAGGAAAATAAATATATACTATTTATATATGTCTGTGACATTTAATAATTTCAAGAAATATAGTAAGTGAATTCCATCCATCTGTCCCACAAACCACAATTAGTCAGTAGATTTCTTTAAGTCTCATATCACAAAAGGGTGTTGAGAGTTTCTTTTTCCTCTTTTTTTTTTTTTTACTTTCCCTTGTGGATCACACTAATGAATCACTATTTTTCCAACTATTCTCATTTCTTCTCCAAAGTGGCACTTCATACTTCTTAATTCCAATTTTAATTATCTCTTAAGTAAGAGGCTTCACTATACATGATTTATTGTACATGAGGATTAAAAAAAAAAAAAATAGACAAAGTCCATTACTTAATTCCTTCCTTCTTGCATTTTTTTCTGCACCAAATTACAAAATGGAAAGTAAAAATTGATAAGAATACTCTTCCAGTACATGAAAATTTGGTGCCAGTCTTACAATTTCTTAATGTACAAACTGACTGTGGCTTTATGAAACAATAAGTTAAAATAGTAAGTTGGTTGTTATAATTGCTAATAACCAGAGTTAAATGCTGGTAGTCAATGTATATATGCAAATGTATATAGGTATATATGCAGATAACAATAACACTATGTTGGAGTAATTCTCTTCCTGTCTCACTTTTAATCCAAAATTATTTCAAAGCCAGAAATATATATAATTATTGAAATCATTATGCAATTCCAGGTCTGATAAGTGGGTAATTGCTTATCTTTTGTTCTCAATTAACTTTAAAATGAAATATTAAATGGTTATTCTACCATTTAGATTTTTTTCAAGCAAAGTAAAATTCTATGTAGAATATGGACTTTTTGGTTATGAAATAATAATAATTTTTAAAAAAACAGAATCAAGAAAAAAAAGAAAAGATTGATCTTGGCAATATGTAAAATCTTATTTTGTTCTTAAAAATGTAGTAAATGCATATTTCTGTCATATGTTTTTCCATCCAGAGATCATCTATTTCACAATGAAAGTATCTTTCACGCTGTAACTTATCACAGTTTAGCCACTTCATTAACTCAATGTTTTGAATATTTTACTAGACATTTTCTCCAAGCTATTTCTACATCAAAATTAAAAACTTGTGCTTGACCTAGAATGTCTTTTAAAAAATCATTAATTTTAAATTCAAAGAAGATAAATGATAGGGTTGATGTTGCAACGATTAATGATGCTAATTGTTAAAACTGTGCATTTTGCAGCTTCTTAAACTTTCTTTTCCTTTGATGGAATAAAGTGTCCTTTAACTTCAGAAGTCTGTTCTCCATAAGAATGAATTTATATACAATGCCAGTAGGTCCTCTCTTAACCTTCATTTGCTAAGTTAAATGCTTGACTGTTTTATACATTTATTCATTAATTGCTGTTAAGCTGATTTTCCAGAACAGCTATAGTTTTTTCTATCTTCAAACCTTCTGAATTCAACAATATTCATACTTTAATACTTTATCTATAAGCAATAATACGTTTATATTGCTACTCAGTGTTGCCTTGATTTTAAATGCAGTATTGTATTTGCTAATTTAATGATGACCTCAACCCCTAAACCTCATTGCTTATCTGTATATGTAAAGACAAGAAATGTCTTGTAAAAATATACATCTTTCCTTTAGTCCACTCCTGCCTGTATCACATCACAATTTGAAATAAATACGTTTTCTAAAATTTCAAAGTTCCTTGATGTAGAGCAATAGGAGGTTGAACACTGAATAAAAGAAGTTAAGAGTGAGATTTGTCTCACAAACTAATGTGCTCAAATCTTATCTTTGTGGTGGGGTTGGCAGGAAAGACACATGTCCCTTTGGATCGAGAACTGGAGAGCCAACTGGACATCTTAGGGCATTACTAGTGATGCTAGGCACTTATATGTGAAGAACTGAATTAAGCCCTTAGCCACTACAATCCATGGAATCAAGAAAGCTACAGAGTTCACCAAATGTACATCTACTGTGGGAGACCTGGATACCTGCACTGACTGTTGATTAGATCTCCTGCTACTATAACAAGAGCCTGGACAACCTAAACTCACAGACGTGCCCACGTTTGCAATAAGTTTAAGTATCAAAATCTTGAGGCTGAAGTCCATCTGAAATGGCTAAATTGTGATGAGCTACAAATGGCAGGGTAGAAGCGAGAGCTATTTCCCTGCTGCTTTGCAATGGAAAATAACTAAGGAAAATGGTATTTGAAGTACTAGACATTAATGTAGCAAACTTCTCTCCTGCCTTGTAGTGTATATTGTATTATAACTTGAGGACCTCACTGTCCTTATTTTCCCTTTTGAAGCTGCACAAAGTTTTTTAAGTAGCACTGCCTTATGCTTGATACAAGGAACTACTGGTTCAGATCTGGATAGAAACTACCAAGTATTTATGGTCCAAGCTAGAACTTGCAGGTGGACTTGCCTTTTGAAGTTCACTTTCTACATTTAGTGCACGCAGCAACTGGAACAGAGCTCCATGTGAAGCAACATTGTTATGAATATGTTATTGAATGTTAGAGCTACTGTTACCAGAATGAACAGAGAAAACCTGAAACTATTTTGAATTTTTAAACTATGTGTTAATGAAGAAAACATGAAAACTATTAAAATTTGGAAGCATTAAAAAAAATAGATTGGATTACATCATAATCAACCAACTAAACTCAGCTTGAAATCTTATATTTTGCACTGTGATATTTATTTACCAGCTTGCCTCTAATGATGGGGGAAAAATGTTCAAATGCTTCTCTTGCATTGCTCAGAAATCCATCACAGTTCATGATCCGGTAGACAACTTTTTCACTCAAAGTCTGAGCATTATGCAACCACAAATACATAACTTGACCTTCTGTGAGGTCTTTGATAGCTCATAGCTAGGGCTGCACCTGATAGTCGGTCATTAGGTTCAAACTTTCACAGAATAGCATAAACCTCAGTGAGCAAAACATTGATTTGGTGATAATCAGAAAGTTGGGATGGTAAAATGTGTCAGGACACAGAGCTCCTGACAGTTTATTGCCAAGTCTACTGGTTTCAATCAGGCATGTAATTACCCACAGACCACAAAACCACATTAAAAAAAAAAAAAAATTAAAAAAATAAGATCAGTATTAATCTCCCTGTTCACCTCAATTTATCATCCCAATGGTTCAAAATGTTGAAATCCTGAATGACATTTAGCACCAGGACATAAAGGAAAGCATTATTTTAACAAAACTATAGATCAGGAGTGTAGAAGTAAAATGATATAAGAAAAATAGGCAAGAGGTTTACTCTAGAGAAACAGTGAAGGGTGACTTTGTGTGAAGAATAGATGATTTGGACATTTTTCTCAATCTTCCCACAAATCCAGAGGGAAAGCATGACTGCAAAATATGCCTCAGTTTCTGCAAATCTGTGAGTGTCTTTGGAAACAATACAGGCATTCAAGCACTGCTGTGCTCCAGACACTTGGTAGGGTTCCATAAAAGAATGAAATGTCATGCAGATGAAAAATAGTAAGAATCACAGTGCTCGCAAACTTCCTCCATCTAGAACGAGTCACCATCATGATCAGCAGACTGTAACAGATGGCTGCTTTTAAGGACGAGTGCTGTACTTCCTACCTGAAGATGGTTCATTAATGGAATATGCAAAAATTAAGATCTGTTGTATGTTATCAAATCTTTCATGAAGAATGGAAACAGCTTTTTGTGTGCTGGATTGCATTGCACTGCTGGTACAACTGTTGTTCTAAAATTTAGTACCAGCTTCAACAAACAGACAAAAGAATCACTGTTACCTGCTTTGAAACTACACAATATGGAGATTCATTCATTAATTGGAAAACTTTCCAATAGGCAAAGTTTCTTAATTAAATTAGTCAAAATAAGAAAAATAGTAAGTCTTAAACTGTGTCAAATCTGTGTATAATCTTTGAAGATGATATGTTGATATAAATCTATTTAAAATCAGGTAGATTATTTTATGAACACATTAGATCATCTATTTGTTTTTTTTATCGAGGAGTTGCAGGTTGATAGTCAATAATTAATAACTCAGAGTACAGGCTTCAGAGTTAGTCCAACTTCAGCACCAACCTCAGAAAATTCGTTTTAAGAAAGTCACTCAGTCTTGATGCAGAATCAAAATGGACTGAGATCAGATTTCCTTTTTCTCTGACTGTTCGAATCTGCACTGAACCCTCCCTGTGGCTTGTCCAACTTCTGCCTTTGAGCTACTGGATATTAAGATACTTCTGATCATTCAAAGACCCTTCCAGTATCAGACACTTTCTCCCTTGTGCTGTATCTTATACAGAAACTTACACTAATTTTATAAAACTCTCCAAGCTTTTGAATATTTTCTGTATCTCTTTCAGGAAATCTCCAAACTTGTACTTTATACTATGTTTGAATACTACAGGATTTACAATTTCATGTTATATTATCACAAAAGATATGGATAGAATTGAATTTATAACTAGTCACTGGAGGACTGCAATGGATAGACCATCACTAACACATTGTAATACATCATTTTCTTTAAAATTACCTTTTGAGGTCCAATCTCCAACTTTTAACACACTTTATGTCACACTAAACTGAATTGTCCTAAGTATGCTATTGACTTAAAAAAAAAATAAATGTACTATTCTCTGAAAAAGAACTAAACATCTGTGTCAAATGAGAAAGAAAATGTGGAATATTTTATAGGGATGGGATCACAATAAGGCTACTAGCCTCCAAAAAATATTTCATCTTACACAGCTCATCACTCTTGAAATTTTAAGCCCTCAGAAAGAGAATCTCAGGTTATAAATGTGAAGCACCCTCCTCTGAGAGGAAGCCAGCTTCCTCATTGTCAGTTCACTGTCACACTTCAGACACAAATATCACTGGACATGGATCTTACTTTTAAGTGCTAAGAGCAACCTATTATTCACAATTTCACTTTTAGTGACAGAACCACTCTAACTGCATTTCTCAGATCTGTCATTCAGAGTGTTTAAAGATCACACTCTTAACACTCAAGAATAAATTTATCTAGAGCTAAAGATTAGTTATATTACAAAGCTGGCATCAACTTAAACTACTCAAGCAGGGAAAAGTGGTAAGAAAAAACCCGCTGGGCTTACCTTCTCAAGTAGCTTCCTTACACTCACAGGACTGTAAATACCTAGACAGAAAAGTTGAGACAATATATCTGAACCCTCCGCCATTAAAAATTAAACTGATGTGGATATTGATATAAATAGACATAGGTATAAAATTTGGAACATAACTCAGTAAAAAGGGAAATGTTCCAGGTGAGCAGACAATTTTTTTTTCCTACTGGTTGATTAATTAACAGTTTCCCACAGTTGTTATGATAGAATCAGGAAAGACAAGAAGAACTTTTCTATCTTGAGGAAGCACCCTGATGTACACAATAAAATGTCTTCATCATGAAAAACACTGTTTAGGAAGACTATAAAGCTCGGACATCTATATATACAAAACCCACAAACCAGCCCAGACAAATCAAATGAAAACAACAACAAAGCTTAGTGGAGGACACAACAAAGGTGATGCAGGTGAGGGTAAAGACAAGGAAATGCAATTTATGACATCTGCAATGGAATACGTAACAGATAATAATTTTTACTATACACCAAATAAGAGAATTTCTGATTTTTCTCTGTACCCTAGATGCATTGCATACAATCAGGTGGGCAACACATTTGTACCACTTCAAAACCTGGGGAAGTAACTGACATCCAGCTTCCAAAATCTTCAGGCTGAACTTCTCTTTTAGTTCAGAGCTATCACAGGGGATAAGAGTCCTTTCAATTTGACTTATTACCAGCAATCAGTTCCCAACTGTTCACATTATTCCCACTTTACCTTAGTCACACAAGGATTCTACTCATGA
>NW_008619639.1:91169-129042 GCF_000691845.1 Merops nubicus | reverse complement strand
CTGCTGTACACAGTCTACATTATCTTGGAAAGGGAAGCACAGAAGTACTTGACAGTAAATTGAAGTGGGTGTTTTAGTTGCTGTGGGTTCCAGTACACAAACCAGGCAGAATATTGGATAAGCCAAGCTAAACAGCAGTCAAAAAACCAAACATCCCCAACAAAGCACTCTTGAACTCTTCCCATTTTTTTTTGTTTTCACGGTATCACACACTTCAACCAAGGATTTCAAAACTTTAAAAAAATTTATGAAATTGTACAGCACTGCTGAGAGGCAAGTTATCAGGAGTTGCCACTTTAAAGAGTAGCACACTGAAATTAAAAGCTAACACAGCACTAGAGCTAGGAAAAGAATTTCACACATGTAACACTTTCCCTTCAATTCTGAATAAAAATGTCCTAAGTTGCATATAATGGCAAGTACTTAGAGACTCCCTGGAAGCTCTGAGAAGACACATTTATATTGTCTATTAAATGGCAAAAATAGATGTTTGTGTTAATTGATTTTCTTTCTAGCTATCCATTCTCTACTCTAAACAGTCGGTTAAGTGTTACAGTTCTCAGAATTCAACAAGTATATACCCTGTTCCATCAAATACCTCATTTTAGGATTTTTTCAGTGCAGATTCAAGGAAACAATGAGTTTACTGGGAAGATAAAGTCAGATAATCCCAAGAATCTTACTGAAAAACAAGTATTCAGAACCATTTATGCCCCAATACATACTAATCTGCACTTGCAAATCTGATTGATCTCAACTTTTGTTTCAGTGTGGAGGTTGGCTGAATATTTAGTGTCATTGGATGATTGTTTCTTTAGCAAAGAGTCTCACAAATGAGATACGTAAATTAAATATAAGTTCACAGCAATTGAATGAAACTTGGATAAATTTATGGTATTTACTTGAAGTTCCTTGGTACTGTCTCAAGTGTAATGGAGCAGAATTTGGGCATAAACCGTTGCATTAACTTCGAGGTACTGAAGAGCGAAGCCCAATAAAGAAGAATTCCACTAAGAAAGATGGAATATGCCACGCTGTGGACAATGGTAAGTTAAACATGGCTTCATGATGGCTGATTGCAAATGTGGAGGGAACATGAATAAATCTTAAAACCTTATTTTTCCATCAGTATTGTCCTGTTCTGTTTAATGAGACAGTAGCTGTTTAGAAAAGAGACAGCCTCTTTGTGCATTTTGCAGATACATAGTCATCATGGACATGTCTGCAGCTGGAACTGTAACATTAACAACAGGTTTCATCCTCAATCATGGCTAAAATAGTAAAAGCATTGTCATTCATGCAATATAGATAGTGCTCAAAGCGAAGCTGTCATTGCCCGGCAACGGTGGGTTTTCTTTTTTCCCCTAAACACCTCTTTGGACATATAAATTAATTCAGCAAAGAGTATATATTCATGAATTGAAACAAAGTGAAGAAAAATGGGGACTTTTTGATCTAGTGCTTCTTTCTTCCTTGTGCTATTTTAAGTGTGAACAGGGCATAACTCAGAACTGGCTATAAGTTATATGGTTGTGCTTTATTTCTCACTTTCAGAAAGAAGAAAGAGAAATGGAGAGATGGGTTTCTTGAGAAGTAAATACTTCTGGAAGGTTGTTTGCTCTGTCTGTTGTTGTTTGGGATTGAGTTTTTTTACCTTTTTTCCAAGTGATATCCATACTTTCCTGTGTGGTGCCAAAAGTGCCCCTTTGTCATGCTTTAGTATGGGAACCAATGAGATGTGTAAAATGGCTGGACACAAATTACCCATTATGCAGCTTTCTGATTTGTTGTAGTGAAAGCTGAGATCTAAAGGTTTTCAAGGGAGGGTAGAATGTGGTTTAATTTTTATTTATTTATTTATTTTAGGATTTATTTCCTGATATCTGACATTTAATACATACAAGGGAATTCTCTCCTTGTTTGATAGATGTAAGTCATGAACACAATTATGTATTCTGTCCTTGAGGTTGAAAGTATTCCCAAAGAGTTGTTCCTCTTACTAAGAGGGGAATAAAAGCAATCTTTATAGAGTGCAACACTTTTTAGGGTTTATCAATCCCAATCAGTGGGTCTGACTGTCCATTGATTTACTGACAACCTGTAATAAATTTTTAAGAAATAACTGTATAATTTAAAAAAAAAAATAAAAATACTGTTCAGAAATTTTCAGTCCTGAAGGGCATAATTTTTAATGCTTTAGACTGTGGTGTACTCCTCGCTGCCAGTGTTAATGCTCAGTTTTAAATCAGCACTGCAGACCTGCAGATATTTGTCTTGTATCAGTAAATGTGATTGCAAGGTAGCCAAACAGTTTGCAGCTCTGCTACCAGTGTGATTTTGTTGGATTCACAAGCTAAACAAAGGCAGTATCTGCTAATATTTAAGAAGACTTCCAGCTTGTTAACATACACACTTCTACAGGAGTTGCCTACAAGGTAGTTCTTTTAATAATTATTTGAGTTTTGTGGTAAGGGATTCCTCTGTCAAGAGCTGTACTAGAGTATATCCTCTTCTTGACTGCTCCTCATCATCCATTCTTCTCCTGCTCTTTCTCAGTCTGTGCTAACAAGATCTGAGTATCACACATTCACTGCTGGCTGAACCTTGTGCCTTTTGAGAAGGAAATTCTCTTTTTGCAAAAAGGTGACTGTCCTCAACTGCTCAAATAAAATGTAGACTATACAAGAAACTCTAGGGTTCCTTAATCTGCCAGAAAGCCACCATCATCCATGTCTGCACCTCCTTCCCATATTCCTGCCAAATGCTTCTCCTCACATACTGACCCACGCCGTATGGATCTTTTCATTCCCTCCTTATCGATCCTTTCCTTTTTTTTCCTCTTCAGTCTCTAAATTTCTCTTCCTCTGTTCCCACTTACCATATGTTGTGTTCTTCCTGATCCTACCATCAAACCGAAATCCACATTCCCATGATCAGCACAAATTATTTGCTGTCTCAGCACAAAGGGCCTACAGGATCTCAAAGGTTGGCTGGACCATCAGTACAGCACATAAAGGAGTGTCCTGCACAACTAGTACATCTGCCCAACAGAGGTGGAGTAGGTTTCTTAGCTCCCCTCGTTGAAATGGATGGAACTGACCCATGATTAGACTTTAATTCATTTTCTGTGCTATGTAGGATTATTGTAATTTCTGTTATGGAGCACCAGTACACCATATAGCATGGCTTCTGCAAAAAGGTGACACAGAGACTGCTCAGCTCTCTGAAATATCTTCCAGACCACCCACAACGATCCATGGCACAGAGCTCGTGGCCATCTGTTGCAGAGATACAGATGCTTGTCACTTAAATTAAGGAGACATTTGTTAGCTATAGCAATACCAAGCTGCAGCTACTTGCAGATGACATGCTAATGGACTATGAAACATTCTTGGGTAAGCCTCAGAGAGTGGCAGAGGAATCCAACTTCCTATGTCATCACTGAATTGGGAGGAAATAAGGCAAAAGGACCACCTTGTGCCCTTTTTCTTTGCCACTGTGAACCTTTAAAAAGATGATGTTGTCATACTAATAAGGAGGGATTGCTTAATTTATTGATTCATCTTTAAAAATGATGGGTGATATTGTATACCTAGTCATGACATCTTTTCTTAATTTGATCTATTAAGCAACATTATATTCAGTTTCATTAGTGATCTCCCTTGATTATGACAATGGGTAACGATGGTCATTAAAGCAATGACATTTGTCACCATCAGCAGTGGCGAGGATAATGAATAATGATCAAGAAAAAATCTCCACAGAGACTTTATAATCTTATATTCCACTACATCCCCAGGGGTATTACTAGCAGAGGTGGAAATGTGACCATCCCACTCGACTCAGTGCTTGCCAGGCTGCACCTGGAGTACTGTGTCCAGTCCTGGTTCCCAGAACTCAAGAAAGATGTGGACTGATCTGAGATGGTCCAAAGGAGGGCTACAAAGATGGTCAAAGGGCTGGAGAAGCTGTCCTGTGAGGAAATACTGAAGGAGCTGGGTCTTTTCTCCCTGGAGAAGAGAAGGCTCTGGGGAACTTCATCACAGTATTCCAGTACTTGGAGGCTGGCTACAAAGAGGATGGAGGCTCTCTCTTCACAAGGAGCCACATAGAAGAGACAAGGGGCAACAGGCACAGGTTGTACTGGAAAGGTATTAATCTTGATATAAGAAATATTTTTTTTTACAGTGAGAACAGTCAATCACTGGAACAACCTCCCCAGGAATGTGACTGCACAGGCTGGTGGATAATCCCACCTAGGCTCCCTTTCCCACTAAAGGCTGGACTAGATGATCTTTCAAGCTCCTTTCCAACCTGTTGTGTGGGCTGTTCTGTGATTCTATGGTTTTACACTGAATCTCAGAGGTTGTTTAAAGCCTGATCTTGAACAAAATTAGAACTGAGATAAGAATGCAGGCATTTATTTTGAGACTTGAATTATCTTTTTGCCCACCTACAAAAGTAACTGACTCAATCTTACAGTTAACCTAACTCTGTGATACCTCCTATTTTTTTTTCCTGCATATAAGTCCAATGGATAATAATATCTTACTTTCCTTTTTACATGAATATCCTGTATATATGCAGAAAAGCACTGCACGTGTCTTACAGTTACACATTAAACTCTTCCATGAAAACAGATGTAATGTGGAATAGTGTTTTTTTCTGTCAAGAGATATGAGGAAATGCCTAGAGAAAAAACCAGCCCAGATAGTCTTAAACTTCGTACTATAAATACCACCAAACCAGGTTCTATGCCCATTTTTTTTTTTACAAACAGAAAAGGAGAACAGGCAGCTTATTACTGTTCATTCTCTTTGCCCAGATTCTCTATTCAGCTACAGGATAAGGCAGAGAGGATCTCTAGACTGAACAAAAACAGTGATTCCAGCCTAACTATCATTAGGCACAATCTTCTCTGTTACCCACAGGACCTATTGTCCATTTAAAAGTGGTAAGGAGAATAGTTAAGGCTGTGCTTTTCTAGGACATGGCATAGCTCTGCTGATTTTAAATGAAAATACACTTTATAATAAATGCCTTGCTAGCTTTTAATCAAAGGATGCATTATTAGCAGAGATTAAAAGAAATAATTATGTACAGCGTGGTTGAATGATGGCTGCAGGGAGAGAGATGATAACTATCTCTGTGTATTTGAAAACTAAGCAATAAGAAAATAAAGGATTTTTAATTTCTAAGGCAGCAGAAAGGGGACAGACATCATTAAAAGAAAAAAAAATAAAAAAGAACCTACCCAAAAAAAACCCCACAGCTGGAAATTCATTAAAGATAATTTTGGGCTCCATAGCGTTTCACTATTAGTCTGCAGACTAAACTCCTCAAAGTGATCATGAAATCTCTGCAACTTTGGCTACTTAAAAGACAACAAGGAAAAGTATTTGAGAAGAACCCCAAGGGTTATTTGTGGAGTATGGAAGCCAGATTACTTGGATACATCTTACATAATGGGCAGCTGTGCCAGGAGAAAGGTCAGACTCTGGGCAGTGAGAATGATAATTCCTCCTGTTACTCTGACGTGGATGTGATTTAGCTGTTATCATGTGGGGGTCCACAGCCTATAATATGGAAAAGATTACATTAGGAGACTGAAATAGTGTTTTCCCTGACACACAAATCAGTGAGTGTCAGAGTTCTTCAAGCACAGCTTTGACATCGTTTTAAGTAAGTGGTTTAGAAATGAAAATATTTAAAGCAGATTTTAAGTAGCAGTTCCAACCACCGAGGTAATCATATCATTTTTCTATTAACTGTGCTAGCAGGCTGTATAATTGTATTCTAGTACAGAAAAAAATATGTTTTTAAACTAAATAAATAACATATAAACTATGTTGAAGCAAAACCAGAAAAATAATAGGCTTGAGCATAGAGTGAAAAGATTTGAATAATTTGACATGGCATGGATAAAGAGTCTCAGTAATTGCAGCATGGAGTTTGCTTATTTTGTGTTTGCCTGTGGAAAAGGAGGGCTTGGTGCAATGTCCTAGGAAGTCTCTACCTGCCCGACATTCCATGAACTTATCAAATGAAGAAAATTTTCATGGACAGAGCCTCAAAAGCAATGGAAGTTGAAAACAATCAACTATTCCTTGCTGCACAGAGCATATGTATGCCCACGTACTGCTGGGCAGCGTGGAGAAGAGCTGGGACAGCATTTCAGTAGATGCCCTCTTCTCTTTATCAAGAGCAGTAAAGCATTTTTATTCACCATTTCTTTTTCCCATACTCAGACTATTGTTAGAGGCATGACTTAATATTGTTATTTCCACCTCCTCGCCCACTTTCTCCCTCCAAAGAACAGAAGTAAAGGGGAAATAGCTGATGCCATTACTCCCAAGACAGGCTCAGTCCATCAGGAAATCAAACCCACGTCTATGATTAATGTGAGCAATTAGAAAAAAAAGCTCCTTCAGCTTCAAGAAAACCTTGTTTTTTTCCCTCCCCATTATGAATGTCTTTTTCAGCTGAGGACAGTAAACAGTCTTATGTACAGTGACAGATGCTACATTCAAATGGACTGGAAATGTGATGAACTATCCAGTTTTGTCCCATAAAGGCTGCAGGAAGTACTGGAGTGAAACACAGAAAATGGCAACCAACCAGCCTAGATTAATGAGCAACCCAGAGGAGAGGGAATATGCAGCATGACCAAGAACATAAAATATCAGAACCTCATTAAAATATTGAGCCTTTAGAATATCATGTTCACTAAATAAGAGCTGACAAAAAAAAATGAACAGGTAAGAACACTGAGTGGGTTAGCCTGGAAATGGTTTAGACATGAGTGAATATTTTCTCTGCTCATTTGACTTTGTTTGCAAATTGCTTGCATGTAAGGCCTAAAAAAGAAGAAAAAGGAAAATTAATTAGAATTACTACTCGCTCCATATTAAAAAAATTAAGAAGCTCAAGAGAAGCTAAATCAGAAAGGACTTTCAAACAAATAAATATGTTTAACATGGAATAGGAGGGCTCATGGACATGTAGGAAAAATGGGTGATATGATCAGAGTAATGAGTTAGGAAGAATATCTTATAGGAGACTTTGAAGTAAATTAGAGGAGTAAGACAAACCTTGTCTAGGGCATGAGAAGAGGAAGTTGTGGTAATGAATATTCCAGACAATTAAGTTTGTGAATATTACTTACAATTTCCGATCAACTCTAGCACAAATGCTATGGTCTGTGTGGGGAACATCAATGATTACCTTGGGAAGCACATTCTTTCTCTTCTCTTGTGATATGACTGTATTCTTTTTCCTTTAATATATATTACAGTGGGTTTAGTGGGTAGATTAAAAGCCATGGGCTTTGTTTCCTTACTGTAATGTCCCTTTCCCTAAATAGAAAATTACAAAAAAAAAACCCAAACCTAATTATTTTATGATTGATTTCCCTGAAGAAATTACCAAATCTGAAATCAGAACTACAGTAAACAATTCTTCACTGTCTTATCACAGTGCCTCCAGGGTGGAGCAGGCTTTAATCTGACTTAGTCTCATTCTAAATCCCTTTATAACATACACCCTCAGGTCACAGTTTTTGTTATACTTAACAAGAATTCAGTAATCTTTCACAAATTTGGCATCAAAACTGGTGGTTTGATAAAAACGTTTGAGAATCAAAGTTGGTTCTTAATACTGTGGGCATACTTCACCTGGGCATGGGCAACATTTGTCTGAATTTAATAGAAAGTTTATATTGGAAGGGAAAAAACAAACAAACAAATGAACAAAAAAACTCCTCAAAATATCCAATAAATATGGTAAATAAAAAATAATAAATGAAGAAACAATCAAAACTGGCAAAGAAAAAAATTAATGATTGGTGAAATTCCACAAAAGACAGGAAAATTAACTAAGAACAAGACAATATATGTAGAAATATGTGGCACATTATATTCAGTGATGTGGTAGAATTCAGATAATTTGTTTTTTAATGATTAATGAAGTCAGAATCATTAGCATGTGTTTTTCCCTCAAAGAAGGAAGCAGATGGATCTGTCAGGACTTTATAAAATGCAAATTTAAGATGAGGATTTTCCTCTCCACTGTTTGCCTTCATTCTACAGGAAGGAAATGTAACTATTTATTTGATCAAATTGATTTAGGATTCTGCATGAATTCTGAATAAACCCCAGGTGGTGATTTTTTTGGTTGGTTGGTTGGTTAGTTGGTTGGTTTTTTTAAGCAGTTGGGTTTTTAAGCAGGTAACCTGTATTTTATTCTCACTCAAGAAATCTATATTCTTATTTCTTAACAAGCTGTTCCCAAAAGGTTTTTCAGACAGTTGCATTGCAGTGGGGGTTATTGCTATACAGTTGTATTGCCACTAAAATTCAGCCTCAGACTCAACAAAAGGCCCACAGGCAAAACTAAATAAATTTAATCCAACCCATTAAATAAATTTAATCCAATCCATGGTCCTTCAGCAGAGGTAACATTGCACATTTTGAACATTTGGGAACTTTTTAGCTCATGCAACTCTGTAAATTAGAGTGAATAAACCTCACAATACTCCTGGGATTTTTAGAGCAGAAATACTTGCCCAAGACATCATACACAGTACAGAAGTGACTTTATTTACATATATGTCCATTCTTTTTCATAGCTACACTGTGGCTTTTCTCTTCCCTATCTGATTTACCAATCGTGACAACTGATGTTCTGAAGTTTCTTGATAAACAGTTGTCACAGCAGTGCTCTGTTAATACTATCAGACTTCCAAATATTTCAAACCAAGGCAGGAAACCATCATATCTGCTCTAATTTTTTTTTCTTCTAAATGGAAATAAGAGCAATGTAAAAGCTGTGTCTGTATCCTGACATGCAGACTACTCATTCAGACTAATGCTAGTGCAGATGCTTTATCACACTTCCATTGTCTCCTAATTATAAATTGCCTCTCTATGGGATTTTTAATGGCTTCCAGGATGAGTAGAGAGACATGACAATTGATATGGATAAATTTGCCTCTGGGACTCCATTGCCTACATGGCAAACTGAAGACCTATAATCTAGGCAACGTTCTTCAGAAACTTTGTCCCATAATGATGTCCAACTTTTCCCTGGTAGGGGTTGCTGCTTCCTGGAGTTTTGGGAGTTCAGCATTGGAAAGTGCACTGTTTATGGAACCAAGTCTTCCTGTTTGTAACCTATAGAATTGTCCAAACCATCTGGGAGCCAGAGTGAAGCATCTTTGCACTAAACCACCCTACAGGATGCCCAGTGATGACCTTTTCTATAAAACACAGAGAAAACATTTCTGGAAAAAAAAGAGTTTGAATTCAGTTTTTCTCCCTGTCCCTCAGAGGCAAGCTCATGCCTCAATCCCTCTAAAGAACATTAAAATCTCTTCTGCACAGTGACACTGCTCAGCTTTACTTGGATTTGATGAAATTTTTAGCCTTTGTGGTAGCCTTAGCCTTTCAACTTAAAAAAGTTGAAGTGGGCTAAAGTTACAATGTGGATTAGGTGTGCAGTGCTCACTTCAGCAGTGTATTAGGTAGGCTCAGAGGGACAAGTTCAGACCCTACAGCAGATCTAAGCAGAAGGAATATCACAGAGGCTCATGCATTGAGAACTTCAGCCCCACCAAGAGGGGCTGGTACTGGGCATACATAAGAACAGCGGAACCCAAGTTACTTAACTCTGTTCTTCAATAGTCCATCAGACAAGGAGTGCTAATCTAACACAAGTATTGGTTCTAGTCCTGGAATTAATGCATTCACAGATAGCACAGGCATCTTTCCACAATACTGCATTGAACATTTAGACAAGACTTAGTAAATCAGTGATGAGTTTTGAGGAGCACAATCGGATTCAGGCAGCAAAATGCACATCAAGCACTCTGGTTCTCTCGTGAATTTTGTTCCTCAACCCTAATTCAAATAGTTATCCCTGGTCGCTTGATTTGGAGATGTTGAGTCCCTTTATATCACCAGTCTAAGACTGACCATCCTACAGTCACTCCAACACAAAACTGAAATATGACATCAAAGCCTGGAGTAAACGAAAATTGATGAGATTTATCTGGGATTAAAGAAATACTTTGATGTAATTAGCTTTCCTGGACACTATCTGTTTAATCACATATCAGTCTGCCTGATTAGTTAATTGAATCCACTTAATTCATTTTCCACTGTTCTCCACCCCACTTTATCAAGAAAAAAAAAAATCCCTTCCCAGTAGATTTCAAACAAGAATTGTGTAAAGTCTTTTCCAAAATTGGTCTGATAGGAATTATCTTACAGAAAACTTGATAAAAAATTTTAAGCAAAATATGAACATGAAGATATTATCATTTAGAAAATGTGCAGGTTTCAGTGTCATTGCAAACAGTTACCTAAAGAGTTAAAAAAGACTTTGGAGATATACCTGTCTGCAGTACTAGCCTATGTGTTACAAGAGAAAAGGAGCCTGCTGTAAGAATATAAACCTCTAATAAGATGAGAGACTTTTACTAAGCCACTCATGCTTGGAGTCTATTGAAAGATAATCTTTGCTACAGTACTTCCAGAAAAGCAGTGAACTGAAATCGATGTTCAGTAAAAAACAGATTAAGAGACCAAACTAAAGAAATCAGAAGCTACTCAGCAGAACAGACACACATCTTAAAGATTATCATTCATCGTGAAAGCATGGGGTCTTTCTAGCTCTTGGGAGACAATTTCTAAGGACAAGACCTTGTCTCCTCTTCCACCAAAGATACAAAATTATATGTATCGTGATATCATTCTGATTTCTCTTTCAATATATTCAATATTAGGCTCCTGCTTTGTCAAGGTGCAATTTTACCTTCCTTTCCCTATCCTTTGTTGTATGTTGAAAAATCAATTTGTATTTTTGTTTTCAAACTGTGAGAGCCAGGAATGCACCTGTTTAACCTTATTACTACCATTCAGATAAGAAAATGCAAAACTCAAAGGATCCTAAGGATATTTGCAGAAAAGTCTAACAGTAGAGAAAAGTCAAATATCCAAACAGGATTTGAAGGTGGCATGTTTGATTTCATATCTGAATGATTAATATCAGCAAGTGAAATAAACCTGTTTTAGTAGACAGGGTAGTTATTTATTTCCACTGTGACATAATTCATATACTGTTCTACCCAGTACCAAAAATCTTACACAGGGAAAATAATATCAGTAGGAAATAAAAGAAAAATCTCTTTTGCCCTTCAGTAAAGAGTATTCAGTATTGGACATTGGTTTAGTATTTCCAACATACACCCATAATTTTTTGTGTCCTTATTCAGCGGGGAGGAACTCTCAAGCCCAAAATAACAAACTTCAAAAAAAAAAATCAGATACTCAGTCCAACTGAATGTTTTTACTGCTGTAAAAAGGAAACAAGCTTTTTGAAAACACATGCCACTTAATTTGCTTGTTTTTCTTGTCCTCTGTTTTCTTTTGTTTTTCTTCTGAGTTTTCTTCTGACATGTCTTAAAACCCAAAAATGTTTCACAGTCTTAACTGCATTTTTTTTTTTTTTTCCAATTCTCCTTCCCTATGCCTTTTTTTTTTTTTTTCACGCTTAGGAGAAGTAAAAGCTTAAATATTTAAACACATAACAGCTCCCCAAATAGCAACCTTGAAATCCTTCTTCTACTACAAAAATAGACTCTTTTCCTCTCCAGGACTGGGATTTAAATTTGCTATACCAAGGTGAAGCTTCTCCTCCCACCATATTCTTCCTTCCTTGGCCACTTACAAACAATTTTTTTCTCCTTATACTTTCAAAAGAAAAAGTAATGAAAAAATGAAACAAAGGATAACTGGAATTTTCTTCACAAAAACGCCATAAGCCTGAGAACACAGCTTGGAGACAGCAATGATCAGATATTTGATCCTTTCCCTCTACTCAGCACTAAGGAAACTCATGGATGTACAGGAGTGAGTCCAACAAAGGGCCACAATAAGGATTAAGGGATTGGAGAACCTGGAGTATGAAAAAAAAAAGCTGAGATCACTTGGGGTGCTCAGCCTGGAGAAGAGAAGGCTCACTGGAATCTTATCAACATGTATGAACACCTGGTGGTGTTTATGCAGAGAAGAAACCCCAGCTTTTCTCAGTGGTGATCAGGGAATGGACAAAAGGCAAGGGACATGAACTAAACTACAGAAAATTACACAAACATAAGAAAAACATTTTTATTGTGAAGGTGATTGGGCACTAGAAGAGGTTGTGCAGAGAGGTTACAGGGTCTCCATCAATGGTGCCTTCCAACCTCCATGATTCTGTGATTGTACAGTTTACAGGTAAGTGCTGAACTTAAAAAAATAAATAAATTAAGCAAAAAAAAACCACAAAGTGATGCAAATACCTTAATTGTTTATTTGGCCATATTTTAATAAGAGCTAGTAAGCATACTGCATCCCAGGTTTGATTCTAATATCCCTCACAAGTAAGCTCCATTTGTGTCATCCTAGTTGCCAACTCCAAGTTTTTAGCTTTTAAAATAATATTCCTGCACCACAGAAATAGCTAAATATTCTCTACAAAACAAGGCTTCAAATCTGAATGCATCCTAGTTGCCAACTCCAAGTTTTTAAGCTTTTAAAATGATCTTCCTGCACCACAGAAAAAGCTAAACATTCTCTACAAAGCAAGGCTTCAAATCTGGATAGTGATTATTTCAAGTGACTTTTCAAGGCAAACATACTCTAAAGAAAATAAAGGAAACGTTACGAAGTTCCCAGGCAATACAAACTAAGGAAATTGTACCACATCCTTACATCTGTGTGTATCTGAACTCCTTGGAGTTTTGCTGATTAGGTCTCAATTAAAAGTATGTACATATATTTGCTGACATCAGAAGGGAAAACATTATTGGAGCTTTTTTCAGCAGGAGAGGAGTCTTCAATGGTGTCTGAGAATGAAGGTAGAAAGCAGAGGTATACAAGACAGTTGCATCCAGGAAGAGCTTTGTCTAGTCACAGTTGAAGTGTTTCTGCTGCAGTACATAGCCACAAATGTCAGCTGAAAGGTAACTTTGTTGTTTATTAAATGCATGTTAATAACCTTGTTGGAAATCTAAGTGCTCTATGGATTGCAGATGTAAATTGGCAGTGCTCTGGTCTCTATCTGCCAATCAATCACAGCAGTATGAGTTAGCGAGGCAAAAACAGAATAAGGGTGCTGATTACAGGAGGTGTTGAAGGAAAAGATAGATGGTAGAGAATATTTTTGTATTTAGCAATGTCTTCTGAGTCCCTATGATACAGCTCAATGCAGCAGCTGATAAAGATCCAATCCTTATAGCTTATTTCTTTCACCTTCAAAGCTCAGATGAGAAACACACACCACCCCATCACCACATCAGTTCAGAAGGAGCAAGAGGTAATGCTGAGCTATAGGAGACAGACCTCAGGGAGCACCATCTAGACCCACAGCTGCAGGATGGGATCAAGGACTCCAGGAACATCTCCCTTTTCTTCCCAGCCACACTAACAAGTTTGGCATAAAACGTTTCATGATGAAACTTCTGAAAGAGTGACCATATCCAGAGCAAACAGTAGCAAGCAACTAACCACATCTCATGAGGGTGACCAGAAACCTTCCTTTGGGATGACAGAAGACAGCCAGCCTTCTTGCAAAGATGGGCTGGAATTTCAATCCTGTTTTTCTACCCAGAATCTACAAATGTTTTGGCAAGATCCTTGCTAGTAAATGTGAACTCCTTAACATTGTTTGATTTTTGATACTGATTAAAATTCATTTAGTATCAACAAAAGATTACAAAGTGCTAAAGTCAACAAGGACTTAAAATCTCAGGTTTATGACTTACTCCTCCCTGCCTTAAATTCCCAGCTATGAAACAGTAAAATGTTGTCCTCCTATATTGTTTACAATAAGGTTTCAAATTCATTTGAGCTCCTAATTACCAGCGTAGTCTGTGTAACAGTAAATCACAACCCCATTACTGTAGCATTATGCAGAAAGGGTCATAAGTGCTATTTGATTGACGCTATTTATTTCCTGTACACAAATGAGAGTTTCCCTCTGAGATACTGTCTTGCACAATATTGTTATGGAGATAAAGCACTGTAGAGGCATCATTTAGAGAAGAATTAAAATAACTCATAAGCAGCTGAACTAAAGCAGCCTGCTTTCCTGTGGATTTGAGTCCTATCTCCTACTGCTTTCCCTCCTCATCTGTTCCCAAAACCTTTTTTCCCTCACAACACTCAGTACAGGGCAAGCCACTGCAATGGTCCATCTGCCTTGTCATAGATTTTGCCTATTCCCTGTGGAGCTGTACTTGGTTTTAACCTACCTATACATCAATCAGCAAGTGGTTAATGCATGGTCATTGATACACTGGCTGGCCAAACAGAATAACTGAGCTTATATAGTTGCTCTTTAACTGGATGCATTAGTTTAGGTGGTTTACCTATTCAGATAGAATTTGCACAAATTCTGGCTTTTATCTAGCTGAGATGTAGCTGGTTTTGACAAATGGAGCAACAATAGGCAACAGATTCAAAAATCATAAAGGGAAAATTAAGCATTATACAAAATAAACCTGATCTAATCAGCTTTATACATAAGCTTACTCTTATTCTTTCCTCAAATCTTACTTTTAAAAGATTTATTTCAAACCCAGCCAAAACTGCTGAGAGTCATACAAATATATATCTGAATCTGCTAATAATTAATTTATATAAACATATAATCTGCTAATTTGAGACAAATGTTACAGATAAAATCACATCAAATTTATAATACTGGAAAAAAAAATTCCAGATAAAGAAAATGCAGTTTTGTTAGATACACAATAACAATGCTGTAAAAATACCTAGTCTTAAAATGTCAAGTGACAAATTATTTCATAAATGATTGTTTAAGTCAAGTAGCAGTTGACTTGATTTTTCAAAGAAACTATAATTGAAGTACTTTATAATTTCTTTTGCTGCCTATATAAAATAAAATAATTGCATAATTAGCACATAATTACTTTCAGGAGTGACTAATTTTGGATTCTATTAGGTACGTATTAATTGCTATGCTGACAAATGAAAAAACGTCAAAAAGTAAAAGCCTTCACTTATCAAGGTCAGGATTTGCATTATGTGACAAATAATATAGTGTTAAATCAATTAAATAGTCCAGTATTCAATGGCTGCAAGGCACAAGGAAATGAAATGGAAGGACAACTCTAGGACTCATGAGGCATTGCTGGCAGGATTGTAACTGACCTCAGATTCAAAGGTCTGGTGTCCAGCCCTGTGAAGACTAAATCTTTTGATGATTTTACTGGTGCAGGGTTAGGTCCATTGATATGTTATGTATTAATTGATGTAATTAAACATGCAGAGTCCATTTTGAAACGTCTTGCTCACATGTTTTCATACATAACTACTCCTATTGTTCAGTCTCAGGAGTTACAGAATCCTAGAATCATTTAGATTGGAAAAGTCCTTTAAGATCATTGAGTCCAACAGTTAACCCAGCACTGCCAAGTCCACCACCGACCCATGTCCCTCTCCATCACAACTACACATCTTTGAAGTCCCTCCAGGAATGAGGATTCCACCACTGCCCTGGGCAGCCTGGTCCAAGGCTTGACAACCCTTTTGGGGAAGATGTTTTTCTTAATGTTCAGTTTAAGCCTTCTCTGGTACAACCTGAGGCCATTTCGTCTTCTCCTACTGCTTGTTATTTGGGAGAACAGACCAAGCCTCACCTCGCTGGAACCTCCTTTCTCGTAGTTGTAGAGAACAAGGGGGTCTTCCCCAAGCTTTCATTTCTCCAGTCTCAACACCAGTTCCCTCAGCCACTGCTCACAAGTGTTGTTCTCTAGACCCTTCACCAGCTTCATTGCCCTTTTTTTGGATTGTCTCCAGCACTTCAATGTCCTTCTTGGAGTGAGGGGCCCAAACCTGAACCCAGGATTTGAGGTGCAGCCCCACTAGTGCTGACTACAGGAGAATGATCACTTCTCTAGCCCTGCTTGCCACGCTACTTCTGATACAAGGCAGTTTTCTTTTGTAAAGATAATTAGATGTCCACCTCTAATCGAAGTTTCTCCCTTATAACATCTGTGAATGGGAACAGCTAATAGAGAAAGTGCAGTGGAAGTAACAAAAGAACTTGGCCCACAGTTTTGTTCCCTGAAATCAAGAGATGTCTCTTCTCATTTACTGTTAGCAGCCACTTATCTTTGCTAGTAACCAATTGCATTAGCTAGCAGACTGAATTAATTGAGAGGAGCCAGCAACCTGACACAAGATAATAAACTCTCCCAACAGAGACCAGAAACTGAGAACTACAGGTATCCACTATGCCATATTAGTGCTTTAAACGTTCTAGATGTCACAGAATCACAGTCCTGTCCCTTGTTTCAGTCACTTCATTAATGCCCAGTTCTACAGATCACACCAAAAGGTGCTGGAGAAGCAGTATCCAAACTATTCTTTCTTTAAGGGGAACAAGGGCTCTAGAAAGGGTTGAAGCTACATATAGCGTTGACAAAATATGCCATTGCTTTCAAAGGTAAGTAATTGCATAGGCTCAGCTCATTTTGTCTTGTAAACCACATGAGATGGCCCATCAGCCAGTGGAAACCTGTGAACTTGAAAGCAAGAGGCAGAAAATTCTGACCTCCAAAACACTTGCCAATGATTTAGCTCCCTTTGGCCTGGCAGCTTGGATAATTTCCAACAAGGTTAACGAGCTTTTTGAAAATCTCATCTGAAACATCATGATCCCATGTGTTTCTTAGCTTACAGGGTAATGCATAGGGTACACATCTTACTCCAACATGAATGTTTTTACAGGAACACTGAAAATGAGCAAATTGCATAGACTCAGTTTTTCAAACCTCAGCTTGATGCTCATCTTTGACATTCCATTTATAAACAAGTAAATGTGTGATGTGCTCTTGACTCCTTTCAAAATAAATACTAGGCTCTTTGGTCCTCTAGCACCAGAATGACAATTTTTGCACAAATTCTAGATTGTTCAGTGAAATTCCTGTGCCTCTTCTGTCTCACATTTGACTTAGAAGTGTGTTTGGAGGTTTTTGTAAAGTTTTTCTTCAAATGAGCTGCCAGTTCCCACACCCTGAAAACGTTTCAGACTAATTGCTCACCATGGGTAGTTCCCTGCATTTTCCAGCCCTTTGCCTCGAAGTTTTTATGTCACAGAATGAAGGAATAAATACAAGTAGGTAACAGTTTTCCCCTTGGCTTTGAGTAAATCACAGCTGGTGCTTTTTCTATGCACAGGCTTCATATCTAAAGGCCAATTTTCTTTCAGTTCAGACACAAACTGAAACAACTGACTTTACATTTTAGATGACCTCAGCACTGCTTCTCCTAAGCCATCCAAATACATCAACTTGAAAAACATCTGTTAGAGGATATTGAGACATGTTAAGCTTCTCACTCATAATGCATTTGGCTTTGAAAAAGGACAAAAATCCTCAGCCACCAAGGCAATGTTCTTTGTTCCCATATCTTTACCATCCTATTCCACTTGACATTGTGGGTAACAACTGAAGTGTGAAGTTAAATTGATGATTCATTATTACAGCCAGGAAAAAAGGAATTAATTATTGGCAACCTCACAAGTAACCATTCTGAAGCTGTTGGTTTGGGGTTTTGCATTTCAGATTTTCTACTGGTCTGGGCAATTGTTTTTCCAGTAGTAATCACTCTACAATCATATTTGCAAAGATAATTTTAAAGGGTGCAGGATCACCCCCATGGGTGACAGGACGAGTAAAATCCCTCTGTCTTCCTAATGCAATGCTTTGGAAAAACAGAAAAGAGACAGATAAACTGACTGGATGAGCCAACAGTTTCCAAAAATAATTATTTTCATAGAAAAACAGAACTATGGCCTTAAACAAACAAATAATAGTAATAATTAAAGGAAAAAATACCCAAAAAAAACCCCAAACTGAGCACAGCAGAGATGTTTGCTTTGAAGGTACTTTTTCTTTGTTATTCAGACTGACCTAGAATCATAGAATCCTTTAGGTTGGAAGAGACCTTTAAGATCATCAAGTCCAATCATTGAGCCAATAGGGCTCTATTATATATAGGATGACCTGTGTCATCCCATCTTGCATTCTGGAATAAAAATGATTACTTCAGCCACACAGAAGGTGATAGATTGAACAGGAGAGGACAAAGATATTGTTATTTTTAAAAGAAATCAGTAATGATTTTCCCCTATGCATATCATATTCTTCAGAGACAACTTCTGCCCTACATAAAGAAACCTGTATTGAGTATCATTAAGAAAAGAATTTTTAAAAGTATGCTCCCAGCTTTCTTAACTTGAGGTGGAACTAGATATTTAAGTTTGTTATGCAAAGCAGACATTCCATCGTTTGCAAAACCTAGCCCAGAACAGTTTTAAATTAGCTTTTAGGACTCTACTAGAGGCTTAAATAAAAGTTACAGTATAAAGTAAATATGAATGGTTGGTAATGAGCTATCCCTTTTTCCTGTGGAAACATCTATACCTAACTGGCAAATATTTTCCTTTGAGCTAAATTATTAAATTCAAAATGTTAGGGAGGCTTAAAGAATTCAGTCTGATTTTCAAAGACATTGAAAAAAGCAAGACCTTTGTCATAACTGTTGCAACCTTACAGAAAATGCACATTACTGTATTTCTACTTAAGAGATAATGTCTGTTTTGTAGAGATGGGGAGCATGTTAAATTTAGTTTGGCATTTGGAAGTAGAGAGTAATTAGAAATAAGCCAAAAATTGCTCTTCTAGGTGCTAACTTATCAAATAATCTTAGAGATGTTCATGTATGGCACTGGAATTAAGACATTAGTAATATAAGTATCAGTAGCTGAAGAAGACCAAATGCTCTTTCAGAAGCAGGTTATGGGAATATCTGACTTTATTAATTCTACCAAAGACAGCTAGAACCTGAAGCTGCTCTCTGTACCAACAAACTGGATTTTGGAAAGCTGCTAGTGGAGCAGAAACAACATTTTCCACAGTTTGGATGCAAATATGGTATGCTGCAACTTGGGACTGGATATCAGCATGGATATTCCCTGCACTGAGGGGGAAAAGGGCAAAACACCCAAGTTTCAGTTCAGTTCCTCAGTGTGACACTGTTCCAGCAAGGGCTTGTAGGAATACAGTCACTTGGCCTTAGCTTTCTTCATGCTATGTGAGCTGATGCTGAAAAGTTTTGTCCCCTGAGTGAGATGCCTTAAACATTCTGCACCCTTCTCTAAATCATTATTTGAGAAAAAAACAAAACAAAACAAAAAAAAACCAACACAACTCAAAACTTAAGGCTGACTAGAGACTGAAAGAATAAGCAACCTACTTTGAGGTCTATGCTAGTTTCTCAGTCTGTTTTCACATCGATTTTATCTGAAGATGTGTTTCCCTGCTGGATACTCTGTACAAGCCCATATAAAATATAAGTATGCTTGATACAGAATGGATGTTTCTCTTACATTGCATCCTGCCCAGTATCTGCTTACACATCACCATTGATTTTTGAATTCTTTAACAAGTGCAGTTTCCCAGGCTTTAGCACACGTACACACATCACACAATATAAGCCCTGTCCTGTTTTTATAACCTCCAGTTAAAATAAAGATTTTCCTATACCTCTTAACTGTCTTGCTTTGGTGACAAAGCAAGTTGGCTAAAACCTATTAATTCTATTAATAATCCAGTGCTCCATTCACTGAGACACAGTGATTTGTGAATTGTTATGTTGTCAAAATGCTTTTTAACTGAATAACTTTTTTTCTTTGAAAAAATGAAACATGAAACAGCTTCATTTACATACTATTTTTGTCTCCTAGTGTATCAGGAAACCTTAATGTGTTCTACAGTCAACGAAATCTATTAGCACTGCATGCATTTCTGCTGGGGTCTTCTTTAACAGGAGGTCAAACCCTATTTGGCCTTTGAAACTTGTTCATTTTTGTTTGTTACAGCTTTGATAGTAACACCTCTCCTGATCCTGAAATCACCCAAAATAGCTGAGGCACTGATAGCGTTGAACACCCTGGTTTAGTTACCTCTTATTACTATATGTGTTTGTCTGAAATAGTAGGTCTGCTTGCAGATTTTCAGCATGGCCCTGCTCAACTTGACACCAAATTTGCAGCAGTTTTTCCTTCTGCTATTCCTACATCTGCTGCTCTGAACCTCACCCATGTTTCTGGTATCTCAAAGTGATAACTAGCTGTATTGGGCAGTCCTACCTGTAGATGGACCACAAGTCATATACATGGCTGTGGGATAATCTAAACACCTCAAAAGTTCTAAAAGCCAGGTCACTTCTAAAGAAGTTCAATCTCCCCTTGGACAGCACCAATAAAAGGAAACAATAAGTGAAAGACCTTTTTTGCAAGCCTTTTATGGAGGGTAAATGTACTTAGATTGTGTGAGAGAAGGCAGCTCATGCCAATGACATTAAATTGTCAAAGTGGATGAATTTAAAACTTCACTTTTAACTTTCTACCTATTTACATATCACATGGAGTTTAACGATCAGCAAATTAGACACAAATCATGTGCAAATCAATGCAAATTGCTGGTTCACACACACAATGTAAACTTCATTTTTCATGTTGGGATGTAGCCAGTTCCTAGTTAACAAGCATATGGATTTCAGATCTGGGGTAAATGAGCTTCTCTGTCACAAGCCAAAGCTTCCCCTCTCTTCTACCCTCCTCCCCACCTCATTCCTCCACTTGGCATGAAAACACCAGACTTCTAATTCAATCCACATAATTTAGTCAATACTTGCCTTATGTCAGACCGTGCAGGCAGGTAATAACTTCTGCAGTCATTAAATTAGGCTATGCTTTCTCTAATTTGTGCTCTTTGGTTAGAGTTTTGTGGTCACTTACACTAATTAGAAATGCTTGACTTATTAGCAGAAGATACATATACTTTGGAAAGCCCCTTGAGATCACCAGAGTATTTATAGATCCCTGCCACTTTTGTTTTCTTGACTTTTGTACTGTGTTGTATATAACTGCTCTGAACTGATCTGACAAAAGCCCTTTAAGCTCATCCTCATAATTAAAAACCATTTCATTCACTGCTTCTCCAATGGCACTTTTTATTTCAGAGGGGATCTCTATTTCTCCAGGAGAGGTTATACACATTCAGAATCACTGAATCGGGCAGCAGTTCTGTCTGGAAGTGACCTCCAGAGGAACATTCTGCAAACTCTTGCTCAAAGCAGGAGCAACCTCAAAGATAAATCAGATTCTTTGGGAAATTGTGCAGCTGAGCTTGGAAAATCTGCAGGATCTGCAATTCCCTTTTCCCCTCTTGCTGGGACCTTCTTCCTTTGTGTAAACACTGGGATGGGGGAAAAAATAAATTCCTAATATCCCATCAAAGTTTCCATTGTAGACACTTGTCACCTTTGAAACTTGTTGCCTTTTCCTCTTGACCTTTTATTGTGCAAACTCAGGAAGAATCTTCTTCTGTTTTCACTCTATGCCCCTATAAGCAGTGGAAGGAAGATTGCTATAATTCCCCTTGGAAATTTTCTTATCCCACCCACAGCATCCTGACTTCCATCCCCCAGCTCTCTTTACTTTCCATTGGTGTGCTGCTGCCAATTACCTGTGGAGTCTGAATAATAAACTCAAGCAATTACCAGCCATATTTTTTTTCTCCTTCTCAGCAAATCTGCATAACTGAGACCTTCCTTAAAGGGCAGGTAGAGAAAAGTGCACCTGGAACACTCTAAGTGTTTCGCACCCTCAGACTGACTTTTAAGTGTTTCAGACAAGGAAGATCAAACCAGATAAATCAAGGGAATGTACCCACTGGCAACATCAAATCCCTAAAACCCTGGTGTATCTCACAAAAAAAATCCCCCACAATATGTATGCATGGCAAAAGTTGAACTCTAAGCATTGCTGGAGTCACAACATCCCTTTAAACTGCCTCAGGCTGCAGTGTCTCACTGGTCATGAATGATTTCAATCCCTATCAGATGTGAATAACATAAACAATCAAAGAAATATGTCTTCTCTGACATGACCTTTAATCACCAACACAAAAAGTGATACTGACCTTGATTAACATTGTGCTGCTGAATTTGATATGAGAGAACCCATTGATCATGGATTCAAACTGGGGACATGCAGAGCCTTTATTTTCTTCCCTTCTTTTAATACCTATAGAATTTAAGGTACAATCAGAGGAGAACATTATACAGGCCACGTCCATAACTTTCTACTCCCTGCTGAATATGAAGCTCTTACATTTTTTGTATGAGATAAGAGAAATATTCACGTAACCAGGGCTTAAAAGGAAATGCCAGTTAAATATCCATTGTAATGCGTGTGCAGGAGAACAGAGGTTTCTGCAGGTAACTCTGCAGGCAACATTTTATTGACCATTGTCTATGTAACTTCTACAACCTCAATAAATGAAATGTGCAGAATTAAAAACAATAAAATAAAAAATTAATGGATTTTAGCCTTAAAAAGTCAGTCTTCAATCAGGAAGGTGTTTTAGTGTTCTGTAACATTACTGGTACTTTTCCACAACATAATAAAATTTATTAATTGTGTGGGTTTTTTTTAATTGTTAAAATGAACATCTTTGCCATGATAATTTATTCTTCCTTTGAAAGCTTGGTCATTTCACAGCTCATCCTTTCCCATCTAAGTTACTCTTTCCTTTGCTGCCTTGCTGCCCAAAGAAATTAATTGTTATGCCCATGTTTTTGCATGTATAAAACATCAGATATCAGTGAGCATTTTCTGACCTTCTGTTTCTTTCAGAATTCTGTTTGTTATTCCATGGCTTCAAACAACCAACCAGGTACTATTCATATTTCTTTAGACTCTACCATCATCCATCTGATGTGTCAAATGTTTTAAGAGACTTAGACAACACATACACCACGCTGAAATTAAAAGTTATGGTCTGAATCCCAGTCAAGAAATGTCTATAGATAATTACAGACCTCTCTCATGAGCCCCAGACATGGGCAAAGAGACTATGGTTATAGCTATATTCTAAATTCAATATTCCAGCTAACATTTACAGCCCCAAAAGCTAATGGCATTGGAAAAGGTGAGTAGCTGTAGGGTCTGAAATATGCTAGTGGAATGCAAACTGTTGGGAGCAACCTCAGCAATGTCCTGACTCCTAAATCATGCTTTGAATTTGCTTCACGGAAAGCTTGTTAGTGAGTTAGGGTCCAGGTTTAGGTCACCATGTGCATGTAATTGATGTTCTAGGTCCTGGAGCTAGCAAAGGGGAAGCACATAATGGTCAATGATTTTTAACAATAGCTAGAAAATCTTTGATAGTGCACTGGAAAGTGAACAGGGAGTTACTTGCAGCTTTGGGTACTTAAAGCCTGCCCTCCTGAGGAGGTCCACTTCTGAAAACACCTCAGTGCTTTGAGGTTAGGAATTCACCTACATGGGGACCACAGGGACAGCGTTACTTCCTAAGCCCTGAGAATTCTTCATTTACAGCCCTGCACTTGAGATTTTTGCCCCTGTTGCAGTACATAAAAGCAACTCATTAAACGAGGTGTCTGAGAGCCGCTTGCTTTGTAACTAAAAATAAGTTCTGTGCCGTATTTTCACCGTGTGATCAATCCAAGAGGGAGATGTTTTTCTCAAGAAATCAAAATGTACCATCATGAGCACTGTGTTTTTACCTCAGAAACCATATGGACTCACAGAGCAAGTGAAAAGGTTGCAATTCCCCCCCGAGCCCCTCCCTTTTTCCTTTCCCTTAGCTACTTGTTTGGGGTTTTTTAAACTTTTAAATCTGGGCATTGTAAAGGAAGGTTGAGCACAAAACTGCATCCACATAGCACATAGAGCAATACCCAGGTCTGGCTCCAAGGCTTCTATTGAATCAAAATAAGCTGACATAAGCTGAACGATAGAATGACTGGGCTTGTGCTGGCAGAGCTTTGAAACTGCTGTTGAGCTTGAGCTGCAATCAGACTGAATTTAACAAAATAAAGCACAGAAACCCGCCTGAAACAACTCTCTCTGGCTTTGAGTGAATGCTATTGTTCACCAGCAAGCTTACGCCTTTCCTCTAGATGTTCATCCTGTGCACTTTATCTGCTTCCAGGATTGCTTCATTGTCAAGATGAAGACAAGTATGATACTGCTCTGAGACACAGTTCCTTTGGGAGGACCTGTCAGGCAAAGCCATTGCTTTCTCAGCATCTGCAGAAAATTCATTCCAAATATATATCTTGTGTTAAACACATTTGCCTTGTTTTTTTAATATGTCTCCCTCTGTTCAAGTAAATGCAGCTTCAGCTCAGATATAGAGCCTTGCATCTGAAAGAGGGAGAATTATGATCAGACTTACCAGGACATGAGGCTTCTGAGTGCGACAACAATTCCAAACTAGTTTCTCTTCCTTCATAGCTGTTCTTTCAATCTTTTCAACAGGCAACACCTCCAGACAGTTTTCCAGCCATGGAATTATCTGTGCAGGTCATTGGAATTCCACCTTTCCCTTGCTATGATATTCATTAACAGGCTGGTACCAATATGAGTTTCAAATGCAAAAGTTGTTTCACTTACACCCCAAGTCTTCAACATGTGCTTCTCAGTACTCATTGCAGGTATAGAAATTTGTCTGATTCTTTTTCACAGTTTCCTGTCTCTCCAAGGAATGGAGGAGCAGTGAGGGGAATTTTATCTCATGCTCCTAGTGACTGTAGGAACTCTCAGCAAGTACTGGGATGAAAAAAAAAAATGGGTAATCACCGAATGGTAGTGGTTGGAAAAGACCTCTGGGGGTCATCTAGTCCAACTCTCTAGCAGGTTGACTTAGAACAGGTTGCACAGGGTCAAATCCAGCTGGGTTTTGAAAGTCTACAGGAAAGGAGATTCCACAGTGTCTCTGAGCCTACTGTTTCAAAAGAATCATTAGAATCATAGAATCATTTGAGTTGGAAAAGACCTTTAAGATCATCAAGCCAAACCGTAAACCTAATACTGACAAGTCCACCACTAAACCATATCCTTAAGTGTCACCTCCACATGTCTCTTATATCCCTCCAGGGATGGGGACTCCACCACTGGCTTGGGCAGACTGGGCCAGGGCTTGACAACCCTTTTGGGGAAGATGTTTTTCCTAATGTCCAATTTAAACCTTCCAAGTACAACTTGAGGCTATTTCCCCTTCTCCTATTGCTTGTTATTTGGGAGTACAGACCAAGCCTCACCTCGCTACAACCTCCTTCCAGGTAGTTGTAGAGAACAAGGTGGTCTCCCCCAAGCCTCCTTTTCTTCAGTCTCAACCCCAATTCCCTCAGCCACTTCTCAAAAGACTTGTGCTCTCTACCTTTCATTAGCTTCAGTGCCCTTCTTTGGATGTGCTCCAGCCCCTCCATGTGAGATGCCCCAAACTGACACCAGGATGGTGTGGTCTCACCAGTGCTGAGTGCAGGGGGACAATCACTTCCCTACTCCTGCTGGCCACACTGTTTCTCATACAAGTTAAGAAGTTAGAGGTATATGTTGAAGACAGAGTAGAAGACAGACAGATGATGCGAGCCTTGGACAAAGTAAACTCAAGCTACAGCACAGGCTGGTGGCTGAGTGGCTAGAGTCAAAAAGGACTTGGGTATCCCAGTAGAGAAGTTGTACCTAAGCCAGTGCATGCCTTCATGAAAACAAAGGTACACTGCAGAGCCAGCTACTTTTGAAAGTGTTTGACCAGTCCATTAGCGACCAGTCCATTAGGAGAAATGTTTTGAAAGTGTTTGACCAGTCCATTAGGAGAAATTCTCTCCTCTTTGCAGCATTCAGGAGACTGTTTCTGAAGTCTCCTAAGGAGACTTAGTGTAGTTTTTTTACCCCTTCTTCATTAAATGATACATGGAGAAACTGGAGAGATGCACACAAAAGGATCAGCATCGGGGCTTGTAAACAAGCCTGTAAGAGAGATGACTTTATTTAATTTTAAAGTTGTCTTTATCTAAAAGAAAAATGATACAAGAATATAAAACACAGTGAAAGTACAATAAGCAACAGTAAAGTTGTGCAAGAAAAAACGATTTGGTACAAGGAGAGAGGTGGAAGTGGGAAAAAAAGCTTTTCTCAATGGATTTTGCAGTTAGTCCTTTTTTTGAGCTGGAGGTTAAACAATAGACCTCCTAAGGTCTTTCACAACCTAGTTTTTTGTATGATTACAGTATATAGGTTATACAAAGGTGCCAACCAAATGTGGGATTAAATATGTGCGAATTAAACCCACAGATATATAGAATAGCTTTAGACTTTTAGTTAACTCTGTAGATTGTTCTTGATCGATGGCTTCAACAAAAAGGTGGCCTGAGATACAGGCCAGTGTCTGCAGGTGGTAGTATTTGATTGTGCTGCTATTTAGCAGCAAGAAGGAGTTGATAGCATTGATTTAGGGTTTGTGATTTTCAATAACTGACAAGCCAAGCAGAGTCTGTGGATGGGTGTTTTCTAGTACCATCAAATCAAAACAAATAATACAGTTAAGGGGCCATGCAAACTGTTTTGGGTATTGTCACATCATTACATGGTTTCTATTTCTGACAAACGTTACTTATATTTCAAAACACTTTTTCCCCCAGCTTTCCATATGTCAGCTGCTACCAAAATATACTACTTTAGTGGAAAGAAAATTCAAATTATGTTTGTTTTTTTTTTTCTAGTCTCTGATCTTTAAGTGCTCAAAGAAAATACTAGACACTGCAATCTGTGCTAAATGTCCAGCCTTGCCTACAACTCTAGAACCACTCTATTGCCTCCAAAGACTGACTGAGCACTGGAGAATCACAGCCTCAGCCCTGCAGCAAATAACAAACCCATGCCTTTACCAGACATTGCTTCGGTCATTCAAAACTTATCTAAAATAGAGGACTAAAGGCTGGCCTCAAAACTCCCCCATTTTATGTAAATCCCAAATATATCAGTCTATTTGGAGAGAAAACAAGCTGTTCTATAGTCTCAATGTGGAGTGTTAAAACATTAAAAAAAAATAAAAAATCAAAAGGAACAATACATACTCTTAAACAAGGTGGCACTGTGGGCAGAGGAGTAATCTTGTGGATGATTATTCAAGCCCTGTACCTAAAATAACAAGTGCAGATAAGTCATCCCATGAGGATACAGTCACAGAATGATTTGGGTTGGAAGGGATGTTTAATCATCATCTAGTCCAACCCTCCTGCTATGTGCAGAAACATCTTTTACTAGAACAGGTTGCTCAAAGTCCTGTGCAACCTGACCTTGAACACTTCCAATGATGAGGCACCCAAAACTTCAGGCAACCTGTATTCATTGACTGTATAGACAACCTAAAAAGCACATTTTGGGACCTAAAATAAGACAAACCCCACTTCATTTTCTTTTTTGAACAAGCATGAAAAAGCATTTTAAAAGTTTTGTAGTCATCCTAACTCAAGGCTTTGCTATGTCCTCCTTGCTGAAAGATTTCTATAATATAGGTCATGCAGCAAGGCAGTCCTACAAGCACCTCACCCCAGATCAACACTTATCAGACAATTTAATAGCCCCGTGGCAGCATCCCATGAATAGGGACAAAGTCTGGTTAACTTCAAAGGATGCATAATGTTTTCATTACAGTCCTACAACAGCTGACAAATCATGTTTATGAAAATGCAGTATTACATGTGCTGCGTGCAGCACTTTCAAAGGTGACAGTACATGGTATAAATGATTAATCTGAGAAGTTCCATGAGCACTTGATCACATATGGTCTTTAAAATTTCAGAAGAGTGAGCAAGAATTGTTCCTAAATGGCTGTTTAAAGCCAATTTCAAGTCATAAGAAAGAAGGCATCCATCCAACACGCTTCCATTTCATCTAAAACTGAGCTCCAGGGAGCATGAACAAACACAAAAAGGAAAAAGTGCTGAAAATTTTGCAGCTCTAAAGAAGAGAATACTTTTTGCATTAGCAGAAAGGAGATTATTCTGGAATTCTCTTGACCTATTATGGAAAATGGTTTCTGAAAATTCAGGAAAGTGGTAGGTAGTCTAGTGGGCATAGTGCTAAGAGGAGAAATTGCTCGCTGTAATTAGCAATATAAATGCAGATTTCAACAGGTGAGTGACAAGCAATTGCTGAAGTTAGATGTACTTTCAGTCTTAAATTCAGATAGTAATATGAGTCTATGAGACAGCTACAGCATGTTAATGCAAAAAGCTACTCAAAGTAAAGAGGAAGGTTAAAGCCTACTTTGAGCTCGCACACTTCAGTTTCAAATTCATTGATGGATACAAATGGAAGAGCAGTTTTCTCATACAGTGGCTTTACAGTTTTGATCTCATGTGCAGGAAGAATTATCAGTGCCAACCTCATGCTAATAGAGTGCAGAGAAACAAAAGCAAAGCAAAAGATCATTTGTGTTGCTGAGAGGCTTCGGGTTTGATGCCAGTGGGAAATATATTTTAGACTGGTTTACACCATGCAGTCAATAAAGCACCGAGTCTGCAAGATTGTGCCTGTGTGAGCTCACAATGAAAGTCTGGCCAACAAATCAGTTATAACCTTGAGTTTGTCGCTAGCTTGCCATCCATTACCCTTTTCTTCCCTCTCTGCAGCAGCACTACATTACACATTATGTCTCCTCTTTTCTACAGGAGATAACCCAGATTCCTCCAGTTTTATTCAGAGGTGACATTTCTAGATTCCTTATCACTCTTAGAGCTTTCTTCTTCAGTTAATCCACATTAGAGTTGAATATTTCCACTTACACATAGAATTTTGAACCTATCTCTGATGAATCTCAACCCATTTTTTTCAAGCCATATCTCCAGCTTGTCAGAATCATTCCAAATTCCCATCCTGTCCTTTTTCCTTGCAGTTTCTCCCAGCTTGGTGCAGTCTGATATTCAATAAGTAAAAATTCTATTCCATCATCTGTATCTTAATAAAAAGTTTTGATAGAACCTCACCAGGACTTATCCCTGGAGACCCTCACTTAATTCATGTTTCCATGTGTCTGTGATTCATTCTAAATGCTCTTTGAAAACTGATCTTTGACCAGCTTTACACCCCACACTCCTCCCCAGTAGTAATTTTATATACACCAAGGATCCACAAGTTTATTTTTTATTCTCATAGAATGGTTTGGGTTGGAAAGAACCTTTAAAAGTCATCTAGTCCAAATCCCCTGCACTGAGAAGGGACATCTGCAACTAGAGCAGGTTGCTCCAAGCTACATCCAACCCGACCTGGAATGCTTCCAGGGATGAGGCTTCCACCACCTCTCTGGGCAAACTGTGCCAGTGTTTCACCACCCTTGTGGCACAAAATTTCTTCTCTATACCTAGTCTGAGTCTCCCCTCTTTTAGTTTAAATCCATTACCCCTTATCCTGTCATAACAGCCCCTACTCTATTATTATTATTATTTTCCCTGAGTACAAGTGTGAGTCCTGGAAGACAGTGCTACTAGAAATAAAGTACTGGTAGTGACCAGTTCTGGTAGTAACCTGAGCAAGTCTTTTTTAAAAGAACATTTTGTATGAAATATTGCTGCTTTCTGCTGATACCTCCTTTAAAATAAAATAAATCAGAGAATAAAGCATACAGCATCTTATGTTCGTGAAACCCAGCCAAGCCAAACATGAGTGGTTTTTTTTTTCATATCCTTCTCTGCAGAAAGGGAACTTACTACCTGTTACAGATGCTAACTGATGTAATTGCACTTTTCCTTCCCAGAATGACTGACACACAGAAGCATTCGTCCTTAAAGCCTTCTCCTCCCCTGTCTGTAGATAGCATCTCCTCTTCTCCGTGCTGTGGACCAACACCTTCATTCTTTATTTTCTATTACTGGGGTTGAACCTCTCTAGTAAGTTGTTACCATACCCAAAGTTAACAAAACCCCTCTCCATTTGGCTTGGGCCTTCCCATGTCTACCCTTATGATCTGTCCTGAATCAACAAGACTAGTTCCTAACTTTTTTTTTTTCCTTCCTAAATACGTACGAGCTCTACTCTAGCTTCATCATTTAATTAAGTTAATCTCCACTATACTTTCTGCTGCTTTGGGCAGCTTGGACTTACATTTGTAATAAGGCTAATGCCAAAAACTGAAGAGGGAGAGTGGAATAGTCTTCCACTAAGGATCAGGATGGCAAATTTTTCACACCAGTCAGCAGAAAACAGTATTAATGGACAAATTAACACTGCAGAACACTCCTTTTCTATCTGAATAATCATTTTAGTTTAATTACATAGACACTGAAAAAAATTAATCCTGCAAGGTAAGTGGCTCACAAGTTAGAAATTTGCCTGAAATTTAGGTGTATCTTTTTCCTTTTTTCCTTTTTTTTTTTAACTAAATGCTGTGAAACTATTAAAAACAGTTTTAAATTAGTCAATTCAATCAGTCCATGTTCTGGATAAATTAGCATAGTGCCAGTATTAATAGTGTAAGTTTATTTGCACAGGTAACTACATAAGCTTCAACATAAAATGCTTTCTGACCTCATGTTTTCTGTGGGCTAAAATACCTGATGTTTCTGTCAAATACTATTTCTCCTTCTCCCAAAATATATTTTTATCTGTGTATGCTTTTATAGTTACCTTTATCCTATTACACTGATCCAGCTAAATGGAAGCACCTAAGTGGCCTCACATTTGAAAGAGAAATCCAAGAAGAAAAAGGTTGCTAATTCACTGGGCTTTTCTTAGATCTACAGATTTTCAATATAGTTACAGCTGACCTTGAAACTTTCTCTCAGATTTGTGGCCTAAGAGATAATGGCAGAAGTGCTGATAGACTAACTAGTGTTTTGGGATATGAATCTTTGTTGAATTTACTCTCTCTAGCAGTATATCACTCTGTATCTGTAGTATTACTTATTCTAGTAGTCTTACCTCTGT
This sequence comes from Merops nubicus, assembly GCF_000691845.1. Classification (NCBI taxonomy): domain Eukaryota; kingdom Metazoa; phylum Chordata; class Aves; order Coraciiformes; family Meropidae; genus Merops; species Merops nubicus. Next base: position 98,169 of record NW_008619639.1, on the reverse strand, counting down.
CAGCACTATGAGTAGTTATCTCTCTTCATATCATTAAGGGAGAAAAATCCTGTAGAGTGGCAGGAAACAATTTACACTTTGGAAGAAGAAAAAAAAAAAAAAAAGGGGGGAGGGGAAAAAAACCCAGAAGGATAACACAATTTGAGTCCAAGCCATAAGCTGTGTTGCAGTGAGAATGGGCTGTAGTCTCAAAGACTGACTACAAACAAGAGTGTTGTTACTTCTCTGTTACAAGAGATTGAAACAAACTTAAGATGCTCCAATGGGACATGGCAGTGGGGGGAGGGAGGAGAATCACACACAAAACCTTATGCTTTCTTTTTTAAAATTTCCCAATAATTCACAAAAAATATTGGTCACCATACTCAGTTTTCTCAGACAGGAAATAAGGGGAAAACTAGTATTTTCAAGCTTTAATGTATGAAATCATATTGTTTTAGTGACAGGTTATGACATCTTTTCAACATCTTTTCAAACTATATCACTTACCCTTTAAAATTCTGAGTCAAATTCTCCTGACACAAAAAGCTCTGTCATTCAGTTTAGTTACTGGGACCAGACCACAAAAAAAAGGCATAGAATCATTAAGGTTGGAAAAGACCTCTAAGATCATCGAGTCCAACTATCACTTACTACTACCATGACCATTAAAATATGTCCCCAGGTGCCACATCTACATGTTTTTTGAACACCTCCAGGGTGACTCCAGCACCTCCCTGGGCAGCCTGTTCCAATACCTCACCACTCTCCCAGTAAAGAAATCCAATCTAAACCTCCCCTGGCACAACTTGAGCCCATAGGCATAGTGATTGATATGTGCCTATGTCATCACATCCACTACTATAGCATCATTTATTGAAAGAACAAACCAATGCATAACATTTTTATATCCTAGGAATCAATTGTTTGCACTAGAGAATCAAGTAGCAATGTAAGATTTCCCCAGGTTCTGTTGGCAATTATTAAATAAAAATATGTATATATCTATATATTAGAAAACCTTGAAAGATTGTATAATACTTTTGGATGCTTGTAATGTTCTGAACCATGGGTTAGAAGGGTCATTTTTGCAGTTATGAAGTTTTGTTGTTCACGGCCATCCAGATTTTGACATTTCTAACATAAAACCAAGCACAGACATCCACTATTGTCAGTTCCCATAGTAAAACAAGGGAGTTATTTGCCATTTAAAAACCAGACTGAGATCTCTGACATTCATCAGACAGCACTGAGAGAAGCAAGAGCTCTGCTACAGAGAGGTTAGAAAGGTCCTTGTTTAGGCATCTTCCATAAATCCACTGAGATCTCAATAACTACTTGCACTGATTTCCAGTGGTGTGTCTCCTGGAAATGAAGGAAACTCTCACTCAAGTCATACTAAACAATCCAAAGAATCCTCTAAGTAAAGGACTGATGATGCCATGAGACCTGAACAGAAAGACAAAGCTTCAAAATCAAGCCTAGAGTAAAATGAAGATGTGTCCAAATGAATAGATTGCACAGGAAAAACTAAGTACCCAAAACTGAGAGAGAGTCCATACAACTCTGACTTTGTCAGTACTGTGGTCATGTTACTTCAGATTTAGGGACTGTATCATGTAGCTATGGCTTTCTCAATATTAGCATCTTGATTTAGCACAGATTAAACCCTGCACACACCATCCTAGCGAGCTTCTAACCAAAATCACTTCTCCTTCCTTTTTAGAGGTTCTACTTTTTCTCTTCACACTTCAGGAAATGGCTTTGGTCCTACTCCAGATAACTTCAGTTGTTCAATATTAATCTATTCTGGTATATTATGTCTGGTGCTTCTTTGAAGAAACAATATTGAAACATGACTTTGAAAAAATACACTAGGACTTAGAAAGTTTATTGCAAGTTGTACATCAAGACGAGCAGGCAGGACAATTTTAAAGCAGTCAGTTTTCACACAATCCTAAGTGAGTCAAGGAAAGATGCTTTTAATCAATAAACCTCTCTGACACCCTGCCAAAGATATGTTTTGGACTTAGAGAAGTTCCAAGAATTATTTGAATGATTTGTAAACATTTTACTACCAAGGTTTATTTTTAAAAATCTATAATGTAATCTGAATACAGGAAAGAAAAAAAAAATCAGGAATATTTTAAATACTACTTAAAATTAAGTATTAGAAAAGAGTTAACTGAATTTTAAGCCAAATTGCCAATTACATCTTAATTCTCCCTTACTTGTGAGAGCCTGTCCTGGGCAACCATGAGTGAGGACAAAATCAGCTACCCCAAATACACTCATTGACAGAGAGGGAAAAAAACCCACAAGGCCTCCTAGTCCCAAAAAGTGACTTGGTTTATGGAAAGATCCTGAAAATAATTGGTAAGAATCATGGACAAGTAAAACTAATATAAAATTGAGTTTTCTGTTGCCTGGCACAGCCTTTGATCTGAGGAGAGGGAAGGCACTCAGGAGTCCTGCAAGGGAACGGGTGTTGCTGGGCAGCAGATGCTCAGCCCACTGTACCTATCAAAGGGACTAAGGCACTGTGTAGGAAATTGCTACTCTCAGTATCTACTTAGCAGAGAAGGCAATTGCTAGCAGCTATGAAATATGCTAATGATGCCATGGGGCTAATTGGAAAAGGTCCCCTCTAGATGCAAGTGGGCAAAGTTACATGCCATACTGGAATGATGCTGGAGAGCGTGAGGATGGAAAGTGAGGAGCATGTCAGCCTCCATTCACGTGCTTGGTATCATTGTATTCATGGTGTAATACTTTCTCTAGTTCTTCTGACTAAATTTAGGAGAAGGAATTCTCTCCTCTTCCTGCACATTCATTCTGTTCCAGCAATCAAATAAGGTTCCAAGTGTATCAAAGCACAAATTTTAACCCTAGTATACCATAAGAAATTGGAGGTAATGTAGGTAGCACACTGTGCTCACACAATAGCTGTCTTGCCAGTGAACAGGATGTTTAGTCAGGACCCAACAACCTCAAATTTTACTTTTTGCTCTCCAGGGTGGCCTTGAACAATTACTTTGCTTCTTCCTCCAGCTTCCCTTTCTCACCACAAAGGAAAATTATCTGCTTCTCTCCTAACAAGGCCTGCAAGAGATGTAGACATTTTTTAACTTCAGAAGTTGTGTATGTATTTAATGGATCCTTACCTCCCAAAGCAAATATTCTTTTGCCATTAAGAAAAACAATAAGCAGGAAAAGGCACCGAGAAAGTGGCTTCATTAATATGGAATTAAGATTACCCTTGTGCTATTCCAAGACTGTTGGAAGTAGTGCTCCACAAATTATATGGCAATAATAGCTTGACTGTACTTACTGAGAAACTCAAACGTTTTGTGTTTGCAGGTAACTAATTTTTTTATGGAGAAAGTCCACAAAAATTATTGCTCACCGTTTAAATGCCCCCTCACTTGAAAAGGGAAAAGCTGTCTAGCTGAAACCTGCTAGAGAAGGTACCTCTCATAGCCCGAGTCCCTCACTTTCTCCTAGGATCACATTCCCACCTCTTAGACCCCTTGCCTATTGTTCCATGCTGTGCTCACCTGCCTACTGTTGCAGCTACAGGCTGCAAAAGCACCACGTTTTACAGCTCACAGTGCCAATAACAATACTCAGGAAATAAATTCTGAGCCACCCAATGCTAGCATGCACCTTCAATCACACAGAAACAGCAGAGCATCACCCCTAGGTGTTGGCACAGCCTTCCTCATCTCACACATCGCTGTTTGCCACTCCATCAGCTTCCATTGCAGCTACCTTGGGCAAAGCAAAAAGCAGGGACTGCAGGTAGGCACCAGGAATTATCACTAGTTTGGGTGTAGAAGGAGTCTGCATCACATTGGTACTTTTTATTTGATTATTTTCTCTTTTTCCAGCATTTGAGTGTCACTGCTGTTTGTTGTTCTGGAAAGATAAAACAACCTGAACTCCACCTAATGAACTTGTACTAATGAATAAAAGAACAGGTCTGTGGCGTGCTCCTTTAAATTTAAGTTTTAATTGGTTTTGTTTTTTTTTTTCCTGAAAACTGCCATGGTGTTAGAACAGTCTCTTTGTACTGAGAAAGTGGAATTCACAGTTATAATCAAATCTGTATTTTTATTGTTGAGCTAGAAAGAGATTAGAGTCTATAATATCATATTGCTAGTGTGCTTTCACATTCACTGCTTATTTATTTCCCAAGAGGCTAGGACATTTTTACTTTCACCATTGGAAAGAAACAAACAAAAAACAACCCAAAACCAGGAGCTTCCCTTAATATCCTTCAGGTCATACAATGTCCACGCTAAGGCCATCCCCTGTTTTGTTTTTTTTTTTCTGGAGGTTTGGGCTTTGGTTTTGGTCATCCCCTGTTTTGTTTTGGTTGGTTGGTTTTTTTTGGTTGGTTGTTTTTTTTTTTTTTTTTTGCTGGAGGAGCTGGAGAGGTGAAGAGGGAGAGGGAACAGCATTTAAGAAAGAATTCTATCACTGAGACTACATCTTATAACTGTCAGTCAGAAACTCCCAGGCAACAAATTCTGCCTCCAAGACTCTCTGTTATAAATGAAGAGTTAATTACTAGGTTTATTTTTAAAGGGGGAAAAGAAGAAAAAAAAACCTTACAGTTATTCCAACTTTCAGTAATTAAATATTGAACCATAGTATGATTTAATGTATCCTGTTCCTGTCTCAGCATGATCACATGCTCCTTAAGAGATTTACGTGAAAAATGGTACATAATTACCAGCAATTTGTCTTCATCTATCAAAAAAACCCATACAAGTCTCATCCACATCAACAGTGATCTTTCTGTGGTTCTTTCTGTATATGCAGCTGACAATTGTCACATTCTAGAGGTTTAAACAGCATAAAGGTTTCACTGATATGGAATCAACAGATTCACACACATCTGCTTTCATATTAATATTTACTGCTAATTATTGTTGTCAATTCAGAACAGATAAACTGTGGGATTCTTTTGGATTTCTGAGTAAGGCCATAACAATATCTGAAAGCCTCAACACACCCCGTGAAGTTTTATCAGACTTGTGCCATGCAGCATAATGGAAGTGCATGCCAAAGGCATTAAAAATATCATCCCCTCCTGTTCTTTGAAAAACTGGCTCTATGATCACATTGTACCACAGAATGTAACTTTGTACTTCAAATATTTTTAGTTTCCGTCTGTGTGCACGAGTGCATTGATAAGACAGTGAAACATAAAAATAAGATATAACTGAACAGCTTTCCTGTATGTGCAGCTATGCAAGTGGAAAAGATCAAAATCAGCAGCAGGAGTAAAGCAGCCCAAAATCACAGTTTATGAAGGTCTTATGGGAAGATTATTGAGTTACCTCCAGTACAGAAGAGATACAGATCTGTTTTAAAGTGATTCCAAATCCATTTGGACTTCAGAATAGTTGGAACAATCTGTTTTGCTCCATTTTACTCCGAGAGCTCATCTTTAAACACATATCGTAAATAAGAGAGTTTTAGAGAGGCATAAAGCAGCAACCAGTCCACTGCCATTTCCCTGGGCTGTATCAGCCCTGTGTAACTATGCTTGGATTAGAGCCACCAGCCATGGAAAACACACAGGGATATAAGTTGGGCAGCATCCACCAGCAAGTCCCCTGGTGCCTGCCAGCCCTGCACCACAGCATGTCCTACCTGTGGCTGACAGCTTTGGATCATGGCCATGCCTTTGAACACAGAGCGTGTCGTCTGACATGAGAGGTTGTGCTGGGGTAGAGTAGACTCAATAGGACCTGGATACTTAAAGGAGGTGATAGTGATTAAAGATATAGTTGATCACTTAAAGCAAGCTCAAGGAAAGATGAAATACGTTGACAGCAAAAAGAGTAAAGAGAATCTCCATCCTCTGCTGGATGAAGGGGAAATACAATGACCAGGGAAAAGGCTGAGGTACTGAATGTTTTCTCTGCCTCAGTCTGTAACAGTAAAACCATCTGTTCTCCAGGTACCCAGTCCCCTGAGCTGGAAGACAAGGAGCAGAATGAAGCTCCCATAATCCAAACGGAAATGGTCAGTGTCCTGCTACACCACTTGGACACACACAAGTCTATGAGGCCACATGGGATCCACCCAGTGTTAGTGAGGGAGTTGGCAGAGGTTGGAGGAGAAACTCACCAAGCCAGTTCCCATGATGTATCAGCAGTTCTGGCTAATCAGAGAGGTTCCTGTTGACTGGAGTTTGGCAAATGTCACACCCATCTACAGGAAGTGCTGGAAGGAGGATCTGAGACCTACAGGACTGTCAGTCTGACCTCAGTGACAAGGAATTTTATGGAGAAGATCACCTTGAGTGTCATCATGAGGCACATACAGAATGCCCAGGGGTTCGGGCCCAGTCAGCATGGGTTTGTGAAAGGCAGGTCCTGCTTGACTAACTTGATCTCCTCCTATGACAAGGTGACCTACTTCGTGGATGAGGGAAAGGATTTGGTTTACTTAGACTTTAGTAAAGCTTTTGACACTGCTTCCCAGAACATTCTGGAGAAACTGGCCGCTCACAGCTTAGAAGGGTGTATGCTTTACTGGACAAAAGGAATTGCCTGGATGGCCAGGCTCAAAGGGTTGTGGTGAATGGAGCCCAATCCAGTAGGTGGCCAGTCAAAAGAGGTGCTTCCTAGGGCACAGTATTAGGGCTAGTTCTCTTTAGTATCTTTATCAATTAATTACTAACTTTCATCCATTCAGCTTTCTCTTTCCTATCTCATTTTTCCCTGCTTCAGTCCCCAAATCCTGCAACAGAGATCCTGCAAGTGGTTCACAGCTCACATCCTTTCAGCTAGAGGAAGCTACGTCAGGCAGATGTTACTGATCCTCACACAGATTTCACTTACGAGCTCACCATAAGAACCATTTCAAGAGCAAAGTTCACTTACATTAAGTTTATTAATGTAAGGTTGACTGCTGAGCTGCATGCATTACAGCAGCAGAGAAACAAGTGATCAAAACTGAACAATGATTTTTCCTCTTAAGAAAGACTGCAGCCTGCTGAAAC
>NW_008619639.1:57151-91138 GCF_000691845.1 Merops nubicus | reverse complement strand
TGCTGAAGTACTTCTCCTCCTGAGAGGTTCACAAATAGCAGGTTTTATTCTCTACAATCACAAGTGCCAAGGTGGTTAGTTTTCAGATTTCATCCTTCCAACAAGGTCATTTTCCCTAGTGATTCAGCACTTGGGCATTTCATTTTCTCTCAGAAAAGGGGGAAACAATGTCTAGTGGGAGCACAAAGACACAAATTTTTGGAGAAAAGATAGAGAAGAAAAGTGTTAGATGCTTTCTGTTGTGTCAAGGAAACGCTTACACTAACTGGTTGCTTTATTTAGATGCAGTGCAAACAACTTGCAGTTTGTCCATTAAAACTGTCTTGCTCTTAATTACATTGACTTTTGAAGGCTTTGACTAATTATGATACAGAGCAAAGGTTTTGAGCAGAGAGATGACTACATCAGATTGCAGTTACTGATCCTGACCACTTTGGGTTCCTCGTTTACAGCATTTTACATCCCAGTTGGCTGTCACTAGCAGGATTGTGGATGCTAAGGAACATTTATGCTGATTAAAGAGGTTCATGGTTGCAGAAGAGTAGCAATTTATTTATTTATTTTAATTGGTGGAAGGAGGCAAATAATAGATTTTTGGTTTAGTCACTGGAATTAAAATAAATCAGGTTAAATGCATGTATTTAATGTAGAGATGGAATTTTGCTCCCCCACTGAAATGAAAAAAATGCCTTTTTTTTTTCCAGCTTTGGAAAATTAATTCCCCACGTGGGGATTGCTCTGATCCCTATACTGAACTGCAGGCATCTGAGAGCATGTGTAAAAAGTACAGTCAGATGCTTTGTGTATCTCCACCTCATTTCCATCAAAACCCTCGGTGGCTTTCAGAGTTTGGTGCTAGTACTTTCTGATATCTATGGCACTATTATAAAAAATTATATGCTTTCCTGAGTTGCATAAGAAAAAAATTTGCATTCAATTCCCCAAATAGCCATAGAAGTTTTACGTGTCCTTGAAAGCATCACTTAAAGTAGAATTCATTGAAATCTAATGGATAGTCAAGCTTCTCAATGGCTTCAGGAAGCCAACAGAGGAAAATTGAATTGCCCTCTGCAAGCGTTGCTGTCTGTCCAGCAACTACAGATGGAAGCTAGATGACAAGGTTAGACTAGATGCATAAACTTGCAGGACCTGTGTCTCTCTACCTCATTTTCTATACCTTTAATATGGCAATGGTAGGAATTCCCAGGGCTACTGTATGAGGGCATGTTCATTAACATTTCAAGTCCTGCTACTAATGAAAGATTTAAGAGAGTAACACTCTGGTTTCTGGACTGATTTTGCAGTGCTCATGTCAGTGGCTTCTTAAGTCTTACTGTTGTAGCCATTCCTATTTTCTCTGTGTATCATGTTGTATTTTTTCTAACCCCTGGTTATTTCTGATGCTCTTTCTGCTTTACCTGTATGTCCTTTTCTTTTGATGCCACTACAGTGATAACTTTCTATTTAAATTCCTCCTACAAATATATATCAGGAAAAAAATATCTAAGGATAAGATATTGGTATTTTTTACTATATTTAGTTCTAACATTACTAGCTGAGTTGTAAACAGTAACCTGCAGTACTAATTTCAAAACTGAAATGTAACTCTATTTGATTCAGCTTCACGTGACATTTTTCTTTGTCACCTATGCTGTTATTCCATCAACCTTCAGACAAAAGCTTAGTGGAAACAGAGTATAGTACTGTTCACTCAGGCTTCTAAATCTCTCTGCTTGAATTTCAAGCTCTGATTAAATCTGAGCTACTCCCCAACTTTTAAACTGCTAGTGGGAAGCAGGTCAACTGGGGAAGAAAACTGCATCTCAGGAGAGCACACATCAGCAGTTTTGGGGATCAGGCAATATAACACAAGACACACAGAGAAAATTCAAGAGTCAGCTCGTGATATATTGCTTTCCTTACTGTCTTTGAAATGGGGCTCTGTCACAAGCAGTACAGTGATATATTGATGCTGCATCTTCGTCACGCACCCCACCAACTCCCTTCTTCAAATCTGACATGACTCTTGATACAAAATAGATCCTAGACTTTTTTAAACTAGTCTCTGGTCACCAAATGTCCCTTCTGACTTTTGTTTAAGGAAGGTTTACCACTAAGAGTTCAAGTTCAGAAACTCAGCTACCTGCCCCTCACTGGATTTTTGGGCCAAGCAGTCATGGGACATTGGAACAATAAAAAACAACCTCAGCATCTTGTAAGCAGTTGCCTTCAGAGGAGACATCCACACTGCATAATATCCACCTTGTGGAATTGGGACAGCAAGCATTAGAGGAGCACAATCAGCACATAACCCTATGTGCCCTTCAAAGCTGCACCTCAGACACTGGTTACAGAGAAGTAAAGGGCTTGTAGCAGTCTCAGTGTGGCTAATCAAACCAAGCAGCATTGGGTAACAAAACCCATCTAATAACCATTCACTTGAAAAAAACAACTCAAACTTCTCTGCAATTAAACTTTCCCTTCACTTCACAGCATTTTATTTCTGACAATAAAGCTGTAAGCATCTTCTGAAAATTAAGAGTTCTAACCTCTCACACACACAATCTTAGTTACAGGAACAAATTTTACTCTTTAGCTACAAACATCAAATATCATTTCCACAAGCAGTTCAATGAAAAACAAAACTATTAAAGCTTAATTGTTTATATAAGTTGAATAACTTAACCTACCTTTCTATCTTTCCTTGAATAGACCTTTCTCAGCATATCACCCAGCAACTTGCCTCCTCTACCCCCTCTCTTTCACTAGGGGACAGAATGTGTATTTACAGGCCTGCCCAGGATGATTGCTTGAGTAGCTATTTTCTCCTGGCTACCAAGTGGGTGTTACATACTGTGGTTTTACACAAGCGATTGCACCTGTTGTAACAAGTGAGCCAAATTTCTATCCTTTTAGGAAATTTGCACAATCACCTCTTCTGTCTTTCCTCCATAGGGCAATGGGTTCATAGAAGAGAACAAAAAGAAAGCACTGAAGGATGCCAGGTCCTCAAGAATACTGAGTCTGAAATTCTCCAGTGATTGTGGAAGGGGCAGAAAAGCAGCTTTTCCTGATGGCAATGTTCTTTAAGTTTCTGCCTTGATTAAATATTTCCCAGCTTGAATCCAGAAGTCCTTAATCAGAGATAGGAGTCTGTATTTCACAGAGCTATGCTGCAGCAGAAGAGTTTCCTTGTAGTTTCCTGTGTTGTGGATAATGTCATTCCCCAACCCCTCCTATTAATTAGGGTTTGATTTGTTTGCATCTGTGCCCCCCAAAAGGCAGCTCTGCCCACTCATCCTTAACCCACTTCATTTCTAGAGCAAGGCAAACCTATCCATAACCCTTTGAAAAATCTTTTTCCTTCTCCATGAAGTTTTTGAAGTGACTTGTTGTCCTTACCTCATCTGTCTTGAGCCTCTCCCTTGCTAACATCTATGACAGTTCTTTTAAAAAACTTATTATATTCCCATCAATACCTACCTTCAGTGTGACACTTTCTAGCCACTGTAACAAAGACAGCACAAATGACCAGGCTCCAGAGAACAAATTCACACAAAATGTTACTTGTGGCTTATTAGAAGGAGGACAGAAACAAACTAAAAATAAAAGGGAGCCTTCTAGGCTGAGATTGTCAAAAACTACCTCAAAACTGTTGTCCTCCAAGTCTCACTTAAAAAGTGAGATCAAACATTTGGTAACATAGATTTTTATTTTATAGACTCCTATACTTAAGCATCAAGTTCAGTAAAGTGCAAAATCTTTCTGCTTTGGGTTTACACAGAACTCAGCATGGAAGTCTAGAATTGCTCTCCCTCTGTGTCACAAATGATGATTACCATCTCTTTTCTCTACGAGTAATTTATTGATATTTATCTAAATTACAATTAATGAAAAACTATTGAACTTATAAATAAAGTACAGATAAATTGTGTTCCACTAACAAAGACACAGAGAGATGGCTTATGGGTTTTTATTTTTCTGCTTTGTTTCATGTCCCCATTGATTTTAAACAGAAGAATGTTTGATGTAATACCTCATGAAATTTTATTTACAGCCTACATACCTACATATAGATCCATGCCATGTAATCTGAGAAAATAGAAAATGAGAAGACTGTATTAAACAGGAGTGCAAGAGTAGGAGTAGAGCCTGCAGCACAGTGCTCCAAAAATCTGATTACACTGTCTCCTAGAATCACCCAAGATTATCAAGTGCTAATGAAATTTCACTACTAAAAATCATTCTTTTCAAATGGCAGAAAATATTTTGATGATATTTTTGCAAAATGTTGTTCCCTGTATTATTTTCAGCTACTCTTAGATCTTTCAGATGGCTTTCAAAATTCAGAAAGAGGAGAGGAGGATGAACAAACATCTTTAAACTAGGTGTGTGATTTTCTCCTTTTTTTCCTTGGTCAGGTCTGTTAAATACCTTCATTACATAATATCAAAGCAAAAAGGTTAAAAAATGAAAACCTATCTTGTCAACACTTATGAAATATATAAAACCTAAAAGGGCTGAAAACACCCAGCAGAGCAACTACATACAAAATAATTTTATAACATTTGTGAAATGCTTAAATTCTAAATCTGTATATTAGGAGTTACTTTTAGGTTGTACCACAGTGGAAAAGGATATTCCTAAAGTTCTTTTAAAGTAATTCATGTCATAACCAGTGCCTTGACTTGTGCCATCTTTGAACTCCTGTGACATAGAGAATGGCAGCTTAAGATCTCAACTCCTACTTTACCAGCCATGTTACACACTTTGCCTTGATCTCAACCAAATTTAGCTGACCTTTCGAATAAAACTAGGACAGAATCCATCCATTTGCATTAAAAGTTTAGTCTTCTCCACCTAATTAAAGAGAAAAACAGCCACTTCAAAGACTATTGAGACAAATAATGACACCAAAGACTGAGGAGAAATTATTGGGCTGTAGCCAGTTCTGTTCCTAGTAAAAACTTCTCTTCAGCTGAATCAATTAAATATTTATATTTATATAAATGTAACATGTATATCCCAAATATATATGTATATTTGGGAAAGTGTGTTGTCACTAATGAGTTTCTTTTACGGCACCATCTTCTAATCTACAGCCTACCCACCTGTGTTTGTTTATGCAATAGAACTTCTCTCAAAAGTTTGTTACTTCCCAATATTTGCCCTCGTGTTTGTGCAAATTTATTTCAGAAATGCTTTTTAGCTCTCCCAGCTCTTCTCTCTATTTGCTGAAAGAGACTTTTTCTCCTGTTTTGTGGTTACTTTCTCGCCTCCTGGAACTCATTTCATGACCTTTCCTGCAACAATGTAGGATAGAAGGAACTCAAAGCTCTAGTCTCTTCCCTGTAAACAAAAATAATGTCTTTATTTTGGGCTTTTTTTTGGATCAACTGCTGAATCTCTCAGGTCGTAAGTCACCTCAAAGACAGAACTGGAAAAATCACACAACATGACTGTATCTTTCCCAGGATAGCCTACTGCAAATGTCAGATTAGCCCAAACAGTGCAAGTCTGTTCACAAACAGACTTTAGCACCATCACCAGGTTTGATTCCATAAGCTGTGTGTATTAGTCACCCATGGCAAGTCCCCTTTCACTTTTAAACCACGATCTCAAAAGAACTTAACAACACTGGGGGATTTTGTATCAGTACTCACATTCCCCTGTAAATTACCAGCTGTGGAGAGCAGTGTGGGACCTTGACACTCATTCTTCACTCCCTTCAGTTGTCACAAATCAGTTTACCTTGGTGGAACTGCATTAGTGGGAAACCAGATAATGGTCCTAACTCGATAAAGTACATTATTTGTTTGCTTTTTATCCAGTGCAAATCCCATTGGAGCTAACCATCTTTGAGTATATTCCAGAATAGCAATGCTTTTTGAGTAAGGACTGGAATATAAAGCTATGTACCCTTATTACTTTACCCCAGCCTAATATAGAACTCTATGTTTAGAATTTAGGAAGCCATGATTTAGGACACAGAGAGAGAGAGTGAGAAAGAGAAAAAAAGCATTGACATAAATAACTTCCATTTTTAGTGGGAAATTTACACATATTCTATACAATACAGAGGTCCCCAGCAGTAGGTCTTAAATATTCTGTTCACTGACTGGCTCCTAGAACCTCCATCTCCAATATTTTGCACATGCAGAAGAGTCTCTCAGCTGACTTCCAGGCTCCACAGTTCCTCCTGTATTTGGCTTTGGTCTTTCTGATCTCCTCAGTTGTCAATTTGCAGACTTTCTTGTCTCTCTACTATCTGGTTCAGACTTCAGTTTTCCTTGATATCTGGCTCCCAAGCCTCTTGCTTTACTTAAAGGTCAGTCCAGCTTCATGATCACTAGCAAATGCACTCCAGTCCCTCCAGTCCCTGGCACCACAGACATACAGACCACTCTGACCCATAGTCTTACCCCAATTGCTGGCACTCAGCTCCCCATACACATATGTACACACAACAGACACTCTCTTACCCAGTAAAATAGTCAGAAAGGGAGTTTAATGAGAAGAGAGGCCAAACTGCACTGATCATGCAGGTGCAGGGCACAGCCAGACAGATACACGATCCAGCAATTCATTTAAACTTATTACATACTTGCTCCTCCTCCCTATCTTTGCTTCTTTGCCTAAACACCCCATAATAAGTCTTGTGCAAACTCAGACGTTCTCATAAGATGTCCCGTATCTCCTAGGTAGTAACTCTTCTGGGTTTGCAGGGTGGTCTGTAGAGCCTCTCCTGTTGACTTGCCATGATGTGTGTCACCCTGTCCCATGGAGCTGACAGCTCTCCTGGGACATTCTTAATCAAGGAGAAGGGGGTGGTGGTGCAAACCCACACAAGCTAACTCAGTCATACTGCTGTAGCCAAACAGTGCTGTGCAACGCAGACACAACTCTGCAGGTCTCAAATGACCCTTTTGTCTTAAAACAGAGCTCTGAACACCCAAAAATCACAGTTCCTCGGGTCTTGCTCTTTTGTGATTTTTTTATGCCCAAATTCTCTGAAAAGTTCCACCACACAGTGTGGAAATGCTCATAGGAAACCTGGTAATAAATGGAAACTTATGATATAGAACCTTTCGTCTTACATTCTTTTAAAACAAGATAGGCCATTCAATTTTTGCATTGGTTAAATGATACTTGGGTTACCATGAAATGCTGATGAAGCTAATGTTCTGCTCTAATTTCTGTAAGGTGTCTTCATGAGTGACCAGAAATAGAGCTGCACCCAATGTTTAGAGTTTTCTTTCCCCCAAGAAAGCCTAAATTATCTATAACTCAAAATGGAAAAAAAAAATGCCACCACCAAATATCTGAGAATAAATCTGCCTATCAAGAGAAATACATAATATTTATATAAAAAAAAGTGAATAGCACAAAAATAATGGTAGAAAGCTGCTTGTTTCAATGTCTTTTAGAAACCCTTCATTTATACCCTTAATATTATTCATTGGAAGTAAAACTGGGCTACATAATCTGGAGCATATTCCATCCTTCATTTGGAAAGAGTAAATCCAGCTCTAATTTTTACCCATCCAAATCTAACACACCCCAACTAATTCACCAGAAAAGTTAATTGTACCATTCAGAGCAAAAATATCATCTGAAGAAAGTCCCAGTCTTCATTAGTTATTCCTGAATAATTTTAAATTCCTCTAACTATATCCCCAAAGTAACAGGTTGCCTTATCTCTATATAAGACTATAATAAATTGATAGTAATTTATATAGCTGTCCAAATAATGGGATAAGATGAAGAGGAGATTAGAATGATGTAAAAACTGTTACATACTATTTTGAATGAATACAATATCAAAACAGATTACCAAATTAAAAGAAAATTGCTTTGATTGCATTCTGTGTAAGGAAGATTTTGTCTACTTTGGAAATGGTGAGCAATAAAACTATATCAGTGGAAACTAATTTGTGAAGGAGCTCTGAAATATAAACATGGAGAAAGAAAAACAAGCTGCCAAGGAATATGCAAGATTTTCAGGTCTGGTTTTGAAGCAGGGAGAAAAAAGAATATCTTTAGCTGCTAGAAAAAGATGCAAAGATTTAGAAAGTAAACACATGTCTTTGCTGACCTAGAGCCTTCTTTGAAGAAAAACAAATGTTTAAAAGCACAAATGAGTCTTCCCTGCAGTAGAGGTTGTAAGTTCCTCTAGGATAGGTCGAGGATTGTTTGGGCTTTGTGTTACAACTTTTAAGACATGTTAAGTTCTCTGCTCCTCAACAGACTTTCTCTAAGACTTTACATCCTTATCTGTTATGCCTTAATTCCCTATTCCTTAAATAGGGGTAAAAGCATTATTTTTTCTGCCTCTCAGGAATTCTGGGTGGATCAATACATTAAGGATGCGAGGCATTCAGATGTTGAGGTGATGTGGGTTGTACGTTTCCTAGATGGATGGCTGCTGAGTGGAAGCCAAAACCAGAGTTCTCAGAATATCAGAGAGATTTATTATTCTGATCCTTAAATAGTGTAGAGCTGCATGAAAAAAATGTGACCTTGAGATTCTGCAACTCCTATTTGGATTGCCTCAGTGCCCAGAAAAAAAAAAAAGACTGTAAAAAACTCAAACCCCCCTCAATATTCTGCTTCATTTGGAATTCCCATTAAATGACTATCCACCTGCACTGACCATTACCCTCTTACGCTGTTAGTTAAAAGGGAAGAAGAAGTATCATTATCTTAATATAGCCTCGATGTGATGACCCCAGTAACATCAAAGGCAACCTGGTGATACCCTGGGTCTATAAAAACCTTACAGTCCCACACAGGAAATAAGTGTGTCACCCATGCATTAAAGTGTCATTCCTCATATACCAGTGACTCACACACCTTCGCCTCTCAGTTCCCCATGAGCCACAAAAAAAACCCCACATTAAAAACAAAAAAATTGTTTTCTTCTATCCCATCTTCCTGATCCTTCAAGATATTCCAGCAAAGACTACTGTAAATGTAGACAAATGGAACAAACTTGTGAAAAAATAGAGATGGATATGGTCCTACTCCGTTTAACTTTTTCATTGCACTTCAAAAAGTTAGAGCAAGTCTACCAAGACAATTTACCAAACTCAATACATGTCTAATGCAAGATAAAATGGGCAACACACTCTCTCAGAGTTAGAGAATTACTAAAGCTGTGTAAAGATTCAGTTCAGGGTCAGAAAGCAGAATTGAGATCATTGTTTCCTAAACATACAAAGTGGAGGTGAGGATGTAAAAATCCATACCTGGAAATCAAGAAACAGGGCTAGAAACAGCAAGCAAGAACAATATCTGAGAGGGCAAGGTGCTAGTTTAAGTTTCATAATCCTCATTTTAATATGAAGGAGGACTGGGAGTGTTATTACTTATGTTCATTCACAAAGCATGGCTAAAATAGAATTATTTTCACTGAATGAACAGAAGCTATGAAAACTGAAGAGAAGTAGGGTACAGCATATATTTTGATCTTAATTAAACACTTTCTCATCACAGCCTCAGGACAAAGTTCATCTGCTGTCACAGAGATAGACTGTCAAATAAAAGAGAAAGGGAATGAGGCTAAGTGACTGAAATCTCAGATAATAAAGCATGAGTGGTTGCTAAATTCATATTCTTCATACAACAGCTAAGGTATTCAGTGTTTATTGATTCACTTGACCAATACTTATACTGCACACATAAGATACTCCAAGAATTTTCACAAAACCTTAATATAAGACAAATTAAGCACCAGCATAATAAATATAGTATTTTATAGTCAGGACTAGCTGGCTTGCCACTAGAGCATTTATAAAACAGAAATTCCACCAAAGGATTACTGAGGTCACAGAATCAAAAATACAAGAACCAGCCAATGTAGTCTAGTATGCATTACACTATGTTTTCTAATTATATGAACTCGTGCTACTTCTTTTTTGTTGCTTTACACAGGGTGGATAGTGTTAATTTCCTCCTGAGTTCTTCAGTGATGCTTATTGCTATAGTAACCAAGTACTTCAAAACCATTAGTTAATTTTCCAAACATTTCTGTGGAATTCAAGTCATCTGGACACAGTCCTGGACAACTGGATCTGGGTGGCGCTGCTCGAGCGAATGGTTTGGACCAGATGACCTCCAGATCCTCCTTCCAACCTCAATCATTCTGGTGAGAAATACTATGGTCCTTATTTTATTGACAGGGAACTGAGGTAGGTGCTGATTAAGACTGCCTTTTGCAGATCTCCTTTCCAAAACATCTCTGTGTGATATTTTAGGTATATTTACATTTGTCTGTTCAAAGAGCAGCTTTCTCTCCGTCTTCAGTTTAATACTTTTGCAGATGAGATATACGCTTCCTCAGGTACCAAAGAACTGATGGTCTCAGAGGTGGACCAGCACTCACAGGTGGCAGCTAGTAAACTCTCCTAGCATTACCTGAGGAATTCTTAAGATTTTCTGGGGAAGAATCTGTCTCTGAGGGCTTTCTAATGTTTTTTAATCATGAAATAACATGATCAGCTTCATGTTTTGTTTAGTAAATCTATCAGGAACAGCTGTGGGTTAAGTTTACATTCTGCACATAAGACTTTTCCATGCATGCAGTGAACAAATAGTCCCAAGAAGCTACAAAAGTCCATGTCTCATATTCACTTCTTGTAATTATGGTGCAGAAATGCATAGAAACTAATTTAAGGTTGCAGAGACAATGACTGTACTGACACTTTCTGACTTCTGTGTTTGAACGAAGACACAGAATACCTATGTTAAAATAACAAATTAAATTTTCAGTTTTCTAGTGTTTGCAGCTAACTCTAAACAAAAAAATACATCCAACCCCAGTATAAGAAATTATACTGACATCCACATGGTTCACAAGTGTGCCTGGTGACTCATTGCCATCACACGATTCTCTGTTAAGTAAGCTAGCAAAGTTCCTGCTAACCCAAGAGGATATTCATCCTTACAGGAATCAACAGCAGAGCAGAATGGACACAGAGCATTTCTAAGATATTTGCTGAAATAGAATTCTTTCCTCAGATGAGGTCTGAAACCTTGCCAAGGTGTAAGATGCCTTCCACCCCCGGATACAAATGTGATTGTTCCCAGACTTCCTTTTTTCTTTTATGATCCCCCTTTTCTTGAATCTTCTTGAAAGTTTCATGTACCCTGTTCAGTAATCAGACTGTCCATTCCCATTCCTCCCATTTTTGTTTTCTTTCACCTTCCTTGATTAATTATCTTCCCTTTTTCCAGTCATCTCCTGTTTTCAAGTGTTTCTCTCAAGCCCTTCAGGCTCCATTCTTGGTCCAACCAGTCAGTCCCCAATCCTAATACTCACTAGTCACAAATCTTTTATTTTTCTTGCCTGCTCTCCAATTCTCAGGATGCTCATCCTAACCTATTGATCCCTAAACCTCAGGCCATAATCCTGTTAAACTCCTTTTACCAGATAGCTTTCTCTAAATGAGCACGTCTACATTTTGTTTTTATTGTAGGGGATAAAGACAGAGCCTTCTGTGAGCATTTTTTCTCCTCCAAAACCCACCCCAAAAAATTCAGCATGGAGAAGTCAGCAAGAATAGAAAACTTCTGCTCAAAAAAACCCCTACATCTTGCAAAGTTATAAACAACTGAACACACAGATTTACAACAGGAAGAGTCAAGGAGCAATATTATTGAGTCACTAAAATATAAATCCTTTATTAAACATATTTTTTGATTGGTGAGTTGCAGATCTAGGTGTGAACAGTGCACTTACAAGATCTGAAGAGGGTATTGTGGTGTGTTCCTCATGTGACCAAGCTATTTTCTATCCTGATCTATCTCTGCTTTGTTTATTGAAGTGAACTTGTTCAACCCACAACAGAAAGACCCAGTGCTAGAACCATACATGCTACAGAAAAAGCAAAAGCAGGGAGGTGGAGGGGTGGAGGTGGTGATGGTGCCTTTTTCCCTCCAGACTGTTGAATCCCAGATGCAGAAATGTGATTATTACTTTCAAACCACATCAGCACCAGAATGTCAACCTGTCATAGCAATCTACCACGTTTGAATTGGAAGTCATAGGCTCAGCTGCTGTGAAGAAGAGGCCAAAGACACACAAAAGCTTTTAAAAAAAGGAATGAGAATCTCAAAATAAATGTCTAAAAATTACAGTTCAATACAGACAGAGGAAGTTTTATTCACAAGGCATTTAGCTACAGCAGCTTCACAGTACTCCGTTCCACAGTTAGGTAACAACTATCCTAAATTAGGATAGGATTTTGGACCAGCTGAGCTTCAAAAAGGTAAGAAGAAGCTTTTGGATATGAGCTTTTGCCTAAAGCTTGGATTCTCTAGGTGGAATTGTAGGGACTAAGGAACTTTGTCTTTCTTGCCTGACATCACAGCTGAAATAAAACCAATTGGTATTACACCAAGTAATTCACAGACTTGAACAGACCCCTGTCAGAGCCAGGCTTACTGCCTAGGGTCAGAGCTACAAAGCCAGCAGCCCCTGCACAGAGCAAGCTCCAGTGCTGTGCTGACTTCTTCCAGCTAGGCAAAGCTTTGCAGGTATCAGCATCCCAGTGCCATACACCTCCAGCCAACTGCTGTGCTGGAGTGTAAATCACGAAACAAACCCTCAGAAACACCAAGAGATTGGCTCTCACAAACTTCCAGTTTGTTATTTAGAGCAACAACAAAAGCCAGATAACCATATTGTTGGGAGCCCATATCCTAACAGTCACACTCTAATTTTTTTCAAAATTATGCTGATGCCAGACTGAGAGTACATTAACAACAAACAGAAAAAAACTTGTTTTTTTTTTCCTGTTTAAATTCCTATTTTTCTTTCTAGATCTTTCCAGCAACTTCCTAGAAATAATTCAACACCACTCTTTGGGCCATGTCAGCATCCTGCAGGGCCACATTCACAATGGAAGCTCCTAATCCATACAGCATGTATTTTCCCATCTACCAACTTCACTGGGATATGAAGGACAATCCCCATCTACTTTAACATTTCTCTTCACATAAAGCATACTGCTGTGTCAGGAAGGAAATATCTGCAGAAACAACCTGGTAGAATTTAAGAACTGAAGCAGAAACTATTGAGGGTCTTCAATATTTCCTCAAAGTGCTGATGACAAGCTTGTGATTTTGAATAATAAAGTCAGCAGATTAATTAAATACTGATGAGAGTCTAAGAAGCAGGACCAAGTAAAATGGATATCATTGCAGTGGGAGGAGAGAAACAGAGAGTAAAATCTTTTTTCTGGGTTCTTATACCCCAAAACATTTGGAATACATGCTTTGTTGATGGTAGAGCCTCTAGGGCATCTTTTCTTCCTGCATTGTCACAGGCAGAGAAAAACTTAAAGAGAAGGAGTAAAAAGAGCTTGCAGCTGGTAGAAAAATGAGCATAAAATTAGCTAAGAGGAGGTAAATATTTTCCTCCTTTACAGAATGAAACCTAGAGTTTTGGCTGAGTTTTCTTTCTCCCAAGCTACTTGGCTGTCTACGACACTGCCTCCGAGTCTTTTTCCATCAAGGCCACCCCATGCCTGTTTTTCTTACAGTTCTCATGGGATGCTGCTCAGTTCATGCTGTTTCCTTTTTCCTAAAGTTATTCCTCTTGCATAAATGCCATTGTAGCACCTTCAGCTTTTACGCCTTACCATGACCATATCTTTAATATACCCTTTTCTAGTCACTCTCTTCATTCAAGTGCTAGGTATAATATCCTCAGCCCTTCTTGTTTATTTGGGTGACAATTTTACAGTGCAAGTTTTGTCGATGTCTCTGGGTTTGCACAAAATTTAGCACCAGTTGCCATCTTTTTAATGGAAATTATAAGTATAACACAATGTGACAAAATATACAAGCCATAAAAGGAGTATTTCAGAGTTCAAAATAAGAACAGTCCTAAAAGAAAAGCCTTGAGGCTTGTTCAGTCTTGAAAAGAAATTAAGCGTGGAATTTGTGGCATTATTTAGGACAGCAATAAATGTGTGCAGCAAGATCCTATATTATTTTTATTTTTTGGACTAGCCCCGATCATATAAAAATATTACTTCTTTTACTGTGCAAAGTTAGAGTCTAGATAAACCCAGGCTAAGCTTGTTTGCTTTCTTGGAGCTCCATAGAAACAAGTGGTGATTCTGCAAAGGCTTGAGGTTCAAAACCTCTCTAAAAGGACAAAAAGTTTTGGCAATTACAGGGAAAACAAGTGTAGTTTCCACTGGTTAAAAATTTTCATTAATCAGGTGAATAGAGAGTACGTGTTTGTGTTGTGTTGATGTCATATATGTATTCTATGGTTGCACTTTAAAACCCTTTTGAGACAGACAAGCTTCATTATTCCTGGTCTATAGAGAGGACTGAGATACAGAAAGCAGAATCATCATACTCAAAACCTGTATGTAGTAGGGTAAATAACTGAAACAGCCATACTGTTCAACCCACAGGACTATGCTTCAAATACAAATTGCTAGACAGTAAACATTCTCATGAAGTCCTAATTGATTATACAGTACTGCTGGATGTTGCTTTTAATGTACTACAGATGTTCTGATACTTTACACACTAGACTTCAAATCTTTCATAAAATGGATGACCAGGTGTAGAGAACCTCATAAGAATATTTAATGTCTTAGCTATTATGAGTTTTTTCCTTGCAGTTTCATTCAGTGAAGATAAGGATAACAATATATTTAATTTTCTTTCTCCTCTAATGTGCCTTTATAAGATATTTAATTGTGCAAACATATATGCAGAAATGTAATATATATGCATGTGAAAAAGAGCTCTGTGGTATCATAGAATACTAATGTACCCTGCAGCTTTTTATTACTAAGCTGTGAATTGTGCCTAGAGAGGCACTGAGATTACTGATGCAGAAAGCAGCCCTTTCTCAAGGTAGGTCTATATTTTTTATAACCCAGTATTATGCCTACCATTTTCACCAGGTGGTAGGCATTCATGCCTTCTGCAGTGATATTTTGTCCTTATCCAAAATGTCCTCACAGCTCTGTTACAAGTAATGAAACCCTACTCCCATTTAGCATTTTGTGTGGTGGCCAGAGCTATGCCCAAAGCACAGAATAGGGAATTATTCAGATTACTTGCTCTCGTGAGACCTCCTAGGTGTCCTTTTAGTTCCTTCATATATACTTAAACATTAACATTCCCAAACAAATATCTGTATAATATCAGTTTACTTGCTACACTATTTTGGGGCAGGCAATTTCTTGAATAGTTGTGGGAGCTGAAACTGAGGAGTTTGAGACAATCATCTGGTCCTGTTGCTGTTGTGAAAAGTAGAAGACATCAGAAGATTCATCAACCCATATGTGTCAGATCTGCTAAAGTTTTATAATGGATTGGACTTGGCAGAGAGCCTGCTCTTGGTTTGCACATGGGGAGGTGAAATATCAGTTCTGATGTTTGGCAGAGAACAAGACTGCTTATGGGTAAAGGAAAAGGAAGAAAATCTTCAAAACTGAAGGAGAGGAGACATATGTATGTCATTTCTGTATTTTGCCCTGTTTAGATGCTGCACAGAAACACAGATGAAGCAAAAGGATTACTGAGAAAACCCTCCTCCTTCAGGCTAGGAAAGTATCTTTCTTGAAGTCTGAAGCTGAGCAGATATTCCACAGACCTCGTTTGCTGCTGAAATGGAGGATGTAGGACCAACACAGCAACTGGGTATCTAAAGTCAGAAGTGGATCAAAATGCATTTAAGAACAGAAAGTAAATATTTAAGTCTTTAGACTTAAGAGTTTTAAAAAGTGAATGTATAAGGATTAGGGAATATATATTAATCCTCTGCATATCCTAAGGAGCTTTCCTTGATGCTATGCATAAAATAACTGCCTACTATA
This sequence comes from Merops nubicus, assembly GCF_000691845.1. Taxonomy (NCBI): domain Eukaryota; kingdom Metazoa; phylum Chordata; class Aves; order Coraciiformes; family Meropidae; genus Merops; species Merops nubicus. The sequence continues at coordinate 75,287 of NW_008619639.1, read as the reverse complement.
CAGTATTTTGCATTATCCTCCAGCCACCAACAGGCACAAGATGCTGAAATAAATGAAACTTCAGTCAGAGCCTGATGGCAACTCCTCTTTTCCTGTGTTATAGTCTAATGGAAAGGTCTCCTCCATAAAAAGTATTCAAATAATGTGGTTCTTGATTTTCAGTGACAGGTATTTAAGTGCCCATATTTTGGCATTGTAAGCTAAATCAGACAAAGACTGAACAGAAGAGTAGAACCCATATATGACTTATGATTTTAACATAATCTTGTTTTATAAAAGTTATGAAGAAAAGAAAAAGAAAAAGTCTAGTTAAACCTTAAGGTAAGAAATAATTATTCCATTCAATAACCTAAATAGAAGGGTGCAATTTTAATATAAAAGGATGTAATTGTAACTAAACTGAGAATTTGATCATTCACAAAATAACTGTACTATTCTTCCACAAACAAAATGAGACAAAATGTATTTTGTGGTTCAGAAGTTTAGGTAATACTAATCCAGTCACTGTATTTACTGATGTGAATCTTATTCAATAGTCAAGTGAGTTCCAATCAATTTTCTCATATAAGCTGCATGTACGAATTTTAAATGGCAAATTAGATAGATGTCATCTGTTGGCTCTTTTGGGAAATAAGAAATCCCTCTACAAGATCATCAAATTAGTTTTCACCAATTGTATGAAATGATATTAAGTAATACCAGGCTATGTTTTATTTATTCAAAAGTCTGCAACAGAAAATGATAAGTCAAACCCAGCAAAACAATCCCAAATGTAATTTTTATGAAAATCCCTATATCAAACATCTGAGTGAATATGACAATTTTTAATTATTTGGGCACATGTACCACACACAGCCTCTGCAGCAGACTAGGAAACAGAGCTAGATTTGCATCCCAGCTGAACCACTAGAAACTCGGTGATCTGAAGGAGTAACCAAGCAGAATATTCTCCTTGATGGGAAGCCTCAGATTATGTAGCCCTTTGAAATCACCTGATGAAGGAGATCACCATCACCCATCAGCAAGCAGTAATGTTGGGATGAGAAAGCCTCATACACCTTGCCAGTGAATTTTTGCATTATATATTGCTGCTTTTAAAAATCTTAAAAGCTTCACAAATAGGTCACCTCATAAAGAATCCTCAACTACCTGAGCTTTTATGTCTCACAGAGAGACTTGACATAGTACAACAAATGAAGTTATTGTAAGATACATCAACACATTTAATAAATAAAAATATATCTGTTCCAAAAACCTTAAATGACACTAGAAGTTATTTTTGTGTAAAGAGAGAGGGAAATTTGAGATCTGAGAACTACAGTTATCAATTATGAATGAAGAGGCAACTCCACAAATAAGGACACCAAACCTGAACAAGGTAAATAATTTTCTAGCAGTGTTACTAAACCATGGACCCAGTAGGACAGGCTTGTTTTGTGGTCGTGTAACTAAAAATTATTTTCTTTTCCCAGTTTCCATATTTTAAACATCCTCTTGAAGCTAACTATTGATTATTAATATTAATTTATTTTAATGCCTATGCCAATCCCATAGTTGGAGATTTTTACAGTCTTTTATAAACTTATTTTGGTTAAAATTACTAAATTTCAGCCTGGACTCCAAAATACCTTAGTTACTCAATGCTTATTTGTCATACTCATAAAAAAAAAGCCAAATGGAATCAAATTAACTAACCAATCAACAAACCACAACCATATTCTTAAAAAATAAAATTCTTGTGGCTGTTCTAAAATCAATATGATGTGTTCTCTCTCAGTGCCTCAGTGGGGAGAGTTAGGTGCCTCCAAAGGACAACTCATGGCACAAATTATAGCTGACATAATGTGTTCCCTCAACACATGGTCAGATCAGTGAGAGATGTCCTGAGAGTATTCTGTTACAGCTGAGCCTCCATGGAGGCATCTGTTTCTCTCACAAGCTATTTTATAAATTCACTAATATGCTCTTTTATAAATTCACTATGCATGGATCTAAGAATACATACTCAGGGTATTGTTTTTAAGGATTTGAAATAATATCTGTACTCTTACCAATGGTGCTGGTAGAGAATTTCAATTTCTGGCACCACTTATAACCTTCTAAGCCTTATGCAGTGCCAAAAAAAACAGCTAGTCTTTTTGCAGGGTACATAAAAAACTTGATTCCCTCAGGGTTTGTAGGTGAGGAATCCATGTCTGCAACCATGCTTCCAAGGGACCCTGAGTACAAGTAACTGCCCAAGGACGGGGCTCAAAGACCAGGAGGAGAGGAAGGTGAGAAAGAGACAATTGATTTAGCAAAACAAATACCCAGTGAACTGTGTTCCTCTTCAAAGGCTTCAGTTAACTTGTTCTACTTCTATTTTATGCCATTCCCACACACCCCCAAAAAATAGTATTCACTGTGAAGATAATGAATGCATATTGACAGCTAAGCATAAGTAAACATATAAGAGTTTTCTAAAGGTCAGCAAAAATTACACAAACAGTGCAATAACTGGGGAAACAAGAGCTATAAGAGGAAATTCTGAAATAGAGCTAATTAAAAAAAAATCTCTATTTTTACAAAAATATGGGGCATATAGCACAGAACCACAGTTCCTCAAATAAATGTGTTCTGTCAGAATGTTCTAAAGCAGGGTGACAAATAAAACACCTTTAAAGGAATATTTATCTGGGACAACAGACAATAAGTAACAGTAAATATAATATTCCTGTTATTAAATTATGCCACTGCAGCCTAAATTAGTCAAGGAGATATGACCACTGAAGTGACAATAATTTGTTTTAAAATATCTGATCTTTGTGCATAGTTACAAATTCTTATACAGATGATGAAATAGGTTTTGCTGAACTATTTATCCAATAACTTGTGATATCTAATCCATCTATACAAGGTGAAAGAAACTGGAAAATTCCCATTAGTTTCAGTGAAGAACTATATATACAAACTCATATATATATATATGTGTGTGTGCAAAATGCCTTGTACAGATAGCCAAAATACTGGTTGCTAAATAGAAACTTGATCCAGATTTGATGTTTTAGTCTTATGCCTCTGCATAAGGCCCAGGAAGACAAATCTGATGCCATCTTCAGCTGGATTTAGAAAGACTCAAGGAATTGTTCTGGCATAACCCTTAAAGCTTAACTGTGTGTAACAGCTTCATATTCTTCACTTTGGCAAAAGTTACTTCTGCTTGCCTGGATTTAGTGATGCAGCAAAATGTCACTGAGTCTTCTGCTTGTATAAAGATCCAACATTTCAGAGTGAAAATCTGGCTGTGCTGGAGTCTGAAGGAGTTTTGCAGTATTTAGGTTTTCTTCCTTGCATTTGAAAGTTAGGACTGAAGGCAAATGACTGTTGCTGCTCACTAAGCCCTGGCTTGAGGTTAGGGGAAAAAAGAGTCCCTGATAGAATTGGCAAGTATTCCATATCATTACATGTTAGGCAGAAAAAGGAGTGGATCAATCAGTAACAAGATTCATCTTCTTATGAGGATACAGTCATCTAAGCTCACTGAAATTTCTCCATGGATTTTAAATTATTTAAATATGTTTTGAATCCAATCATGCGATCTCCAAAAATGTTTGATTAAGTTTGCCTGCAAAGATTTGAGGAGGTCCATCACATAAAAACAACATCAATAATATAAAAAAAAAATCAGTAGGAAAAAAAAGAAGCACCTTTCAAAAATGCCAGAATATGTTGGTTTGAGATACTCAAAGAAAACTCATTTAGTTTTGCATGTTGAAACAATATTCCTTTCCACTACACCCATTATCAGCACAAAAGAGTTTAAAAAAAGGTTACTACTAAATTTTTTGAAAGTGTCAGCTGGAATAAAACTGAATCATTTCTTTCTGCAGAGATACTCAAAGAAAACTCATTTAGTTTTGCATGTTGAAACAATATTCCTTTCCACTACACCCATAATCAGCACAAAAGAGTTTAAAAAAAAGGTTACACACTACTAAATTTTTTGAAAGGGTCAGCTGGAATAAAACTGAATCATTCCTTTCTGCAGAGCTCCAGGTATGAATTAGATGTTCAGCTGGCACTGACCAGTGGTCTCAGCAGAAGAAAGAAATTAAAATGGAGAAGGAAACAACGACCTTCTCATCATGGTCCTTACAAATCATTCCTGAACTATACAGAAGCTTTTGCTGCCACTGTCTATGCAGTACTTGCCCACTCAATGGGTGCTTGGTACTTTGTTATTAAATGGGGGAGTCAATCATTACAGGCCCTGAATTTGCTGGAAAAATATTGGTTAGTGCAGTTATGCCAGCTCAGGAAAAAATGGCCCATTGACTTCTCCCTTTCAGCGACAAAGGGAAATGTTCTTTCAGTGACAGGCAGAACTGACGGCCTGTTCTTGTTGGTTATAAAGGTCAAAAGTCTGGATTAAAAAAACAGCAAATGGACAGAGAAAAACTCTCTTTGCTAAAGAGCTCATGAACTATCCCTGGCACCTAATGCTTTGCTTTAATTTGCATCGACACTGCCAGCAAGGTTCACTAACCTCCTTCTCTTTGGCCTTATTTACCCAGTAACCATAATGATATATTAATGATGCTGACTCATCCCTTGCTACAAACACGATTCTAAATGTGAGAGCCTTACTCTCATCCTTTGGGCCAATAAAACATGCAGAACTTCTTCCCACACATCAGTACAGAAGTGCAGCAGCAGGAAGCACAGCCTAAAGTACCACTGTGTGCACGTATTTTCCCCATGTCCTTTCTGAACCTTCGTGATGACCTCTTGCTGCTTGCACCAGATGATGCAGGAGTGATCATCCCCTCCCTTTACAAAGAGAATCAATAATACTTTGAGGACAGATCATGAGGTTTTCCATGGTGTTGCAGAAGGTAGGACGCTGAGCACACACTGGAATCCAGGATTTTTAAACAGGCTTACAGCTACAGGCTTCCCATCATTTTTACTCACTGCTTCAACCATCACAATGCCTCAACTCCAGATTTTTGTAATTGCTTCTTAGTCCTTACACACTGCCCTTCTCCTGCCTGCGTTTGCCACCTTTATCTCCACACTTGCAGTTTAGTCCTGGTGTGTCTCATGACCTGGTCTGACAAGCTGGGAGTTGCTACTATGGCAAATATGAGTTGTACATTGTCCTTCATATTTTGAGACGATTTATTTGGGCCTCCTGGTTTGTACTGGAGAAGCTGGTATATCCTCAAAGAGCAGCAGTATATGTATATTGGGAAGCCATGTAGGACTGTGTACTTTAAAAAAATGTGTTGTGGAGCTTTTATCAGTTGGGTTTTTTTTTTATATATAACTGCTTGATCTCTTTTTGATGCTAAACCTGTGTAGAAAGCACAGTTGCAACATGTACCATCCCAGCAAGATTTCCTGGGAGCACAAAAACAAATCTCCTTAAGCAGACCAGTCTATACACAACTCCAAGTACATGCTAATTTGAACTGATTTATTGATGCCAACATCTCACCCAGCATGTGGCAGCAGCTGCCCCACTTTAAAGGATTCATAATGTGCCAGCGGAGGTAAATGATTCTGCATCCTGACATCCCTTCCCTCTTTCCTGCTCCAGGCATTATCTTCTGTGCTAGCCCCCGGGCTCCCTGATCTCAGGGAACACAACCATGTCTAGCCTGGAGTAGGCTCTCCAAAGGGAGCTGGGAAAGCTTGTTTGCACTCATCTCCCATTTCCTCAGCACCCACACAGGGTCAGGCACAATCAAGCCTGTTGTGTTTGAACAACTCTTCTACTCATTTTTCTCCCCCCCTCCAAGAGTTCACAGCTTGAGTAAGAGCTTATCTTTTATCCGGATGAAAAGAATACCAACTGAATTTAGCAGCTTTTCTTGCATCCAGCTTGCACTAGATCTGATCCAAAACCTATGGCAGCTTTTCCAGCTATTTCAAAGCTATTTGGGTTGTGCTTTTAGCAACAAGATTCTCTTCTGATGAACCTAATTGACCCACAGAGGCTGATGAGGTGCACATCCTAGGCTGTCCTTGCCACTCACAGGTTAAACTAGGTGGCCCTGTAAGTACAGCTAAGAGAATGGAAAGTGTAAGGTGCCATTTTTGCAAACACTGTGGCATCTGCAGCCAGCAAAAGGGTTATTTGACTTACCCTGGGTAAAAATCCAGTCACTAATTCAGCATGTACTGATTCAGTAATTCATTTCAATAACCTCTTGATTTCACTACCACTGCAGAGTAGTGGAAACCAAGGATTCATTCAGCATGTGCCATTCAGCCTTCTTCTAAAATCTGTAAGTAATTATGGGTACAATCCTGGAGACAAAGTGTCCCTGAAAGTTACAGCACATTGAACAGGTAAGTCTTGAGTTAATGGCAATTTTTAAAGCTTTAGACATTCAAGTAATCCCTGGTTTATGCAACGTATTTTAGGAAGATCAGACACCTGCTGATTCTTTTTGCATGCATAGTAGAAAAGAGAAAAACCTACTAAATTTCATATACATCCACAAAAGGACTTCCAGTCAACATTTGGATGCCCACAGCTCTGCACCAACCTTGTGTCAATGACTTCTGTACACAGACAATTTAGTAAACATTTTGGCACCCATTAGAATAAAAATTTAAAAACAAAAATTTCTCTTAAAAAAGGACATTGAGGGCCCAGAACACAAGTGCTCAGGTTTTTCAAGGGATATCTGTTTCTCTTGGTTTACTCTTCTAAATTCCTTTCATACTTGAAATCTACTTTGAAGGGAATCTGGAACTAGAGAGAGCTAGGAAATGTGCATGATCTCTACCTTACTTGGGGAGGCAAATATCAGTAAATTATGACATTAATTCCATCAACAAATGTCATAAGGAAAATATAAATCAAAGAGAAACCACAGTGTCTTCAAGGGGGAGAAAGATAAGCGTGCTGAGGACATCTGAAAAGCAATCCTAGTGTAACATATTTCACGGACCTCTCTGTCAGTTCATACTTCCCATTCCAGAGCATCAGTATGAAGATTCCTGTAATTCATTATTTTCTTGCCTTTGAGAGACATGAAACTCACTGTGGCACTTTACCAGCTTTTTCAAGGTCTCTGTCTAATGAGGCACATGCATAACTAAAGAGATTTTTCAGCAGTATCTTCGTCTTGCTGAATAACTTGACAGAAGGAATAATATTAAAGTACCTGACAAACATGGACACCTACCTGCTTTTGATCATCTTTCTAGATCCCTATTTGCAACTTCAGGCACCTAAGCAGGTTGACAATTCATCTCCTTTGCTATTATAAGTAGAAAACAGTATAGTCAATAATATCACTGTATATTGTAACTAGAATAATACAATGCACAGACTTAATTTCCACTCACTGTCATGTTTAGTTCGCCAGCCAGATCAACTAGAGTATAAATTGCATGTCATAAACAGTGCTGTCCTGCTTAACCTGGGGTGCACAACTTAACATTTCTATTGCTTTCTGGCCCAAAGGAAAACAAAACAAGTTAAAAGAGGAAAGCCCATCACCCAAGCCCACCCCCTCCCAATCTTTAATTTTTAACTATATAATATGCCACATTAAATGCAGCCATTGTTGAAGATGAACTGCTTTGGAACGAGTCATTCAAAACCTCTGACCTTAAGAATCAGACCTAGGGATTTTCTTGCAAGCAAGAATACTCTTTCACACTTGTCCTGGCCATCCATTTTTCCAAAACAAATACCTGTGAAACTCTTACTTCTTCAAATTCAGTTAAAAAAAATCACATCCCACACCAACTCAAGTGCACTTCCACTATGTGACTAAGTTGCACAGCAATTTTGCTGTAGGCCCTAGGAGAATAGGTGAGGACTCCTTTCCATGTCTCTTGTACAGTAATATAAGGAAGAAAAAAAAAAAGCATTATGAAGACTTATCTTCCTTGCATTTATGTCTGCAGTGTGTGCTTGTGGGAGGCTTTTTCCTTTTTTACAGAGGTTGAACAACAGGAAAATCAGTTTTTAAAAAACAAGCACAGAAAGTATTGATTTCATATTGATTTTCATTGCCAATACATCAGCTAACAGAGCTAAGCCAACCTGAGTGAGCATGTAAGAAGACCTAAGCCATGCCAAGCAAAGAGCTGGCACAGTTTCTTATTCTCTAGACCAAGGGTGAAGCAAGGACCAAGCTTTTAAACCCCTGAAGTTCACAATTTGAATGCAGCTCTGCTTACTAGGCAGCAAAACTGTCCACAGCCCCTCAGTAAGGTCTAAAATTACTTTCATTAGCTGCCCTGTAGTTTAATTGGCAGTATTTAAAGGTATTTTGTACTTTTACCACCTAGCAGGAAACACCATCTTAGCATTTATTATATTGTCAAATCAAGATGAAAGTTCTCGATAAATACCAGGAGATTTATTGCATATTTCTAATACTATGTGACTTTACGTTGTAAGGACCAGAGACAATGGGCATTATTCTCCAAGCAAGAGGAAAGCAGGACCAAGTGTCACTTTGCACAACACCAGCTCTTGATTTCAGAATGGCCCAATTTCAGCCAGAGCTGCTAGCGATCCAAATTCATAAGGAGATGAACGTGTTGGCTAATGTAAATGGGTTGGCTTATTTGTCAGTATGATAATCTTATAAGATTAAAGGTTTTCATCCTTACTGAAGGCAGAAACTTTATTAAAAGTTACAGAAAATGCATGAGATCCCTTTTATTTTAACATAACACTCCTTTAATTCAAAAGGATGAGTTCAGTTGCTACGCACATATTTCAGATATTGATATACTGTTGGACATTATCTTTTGCTGCTATTCATTTCTTCTTTTGTTGTACAAAGAATAAAAACCCCACCTGCCTCCTTTCTAGTCTAAATAGTCTAGCTTTCTAGTCTAAAGCTGATTCCCTGCTCACCTTTCTAGTCTAATTTTTTTTATTTTTTTATTCTGTCATATATATTTATGGTGATTACTCAAAAAAGCCATCAGAATTCTTACTTTTTTTTTCCCCCCTAAAGCTTTCCTTTGCTCTCCTATCACTCGGTTTCCTTTCTTGCATTAACATCAAACAGTTCATCTGTGAAGACAGTCACTCGTCAGAATCACTTGGAGTAATTTCAATTTCACACTGATCTCACAGATCTGAAACCTCTCCAAGCAGAGATTTTCATCGTAAGAGAAAATTTGGTCCCCTGGTGGGGTTGTTGGTATTTCAGCTCTGTCTCTTGTTAGCTCTTGCAATAGATGTGTCATGGGAGCTTACCTACAAAATTGAATTGATTGCAACGATGATTCAAGTTTAAACAAGATTATTGTATTTCTTTCCAAGTAGCATTTGTGCTGCATCTTCTCTTTTTTTTTTTTTTTGTTTCCTCTCTTCTTTTTCATTTTGAAACATGGTTATTTTTGACAATATGAAATCAGTTTCTTTTTTTTTTCCCCACTTTCTTATTGCTTTTTTTTTTTTGATCCTTTTTTTATCTTGTTTTTATGTTATTAATTACATTGCAGTTGCACTTGGAGTCCTCAGTGAAGACCAGAGAAGCAGTGATGACAAGTCCTGCATGGGTTGGAAAGTCTACTCCCTACAGCTTTCCAATAGAAAAACAAAGACAGAGAATGGAGCAGAAAGAAAATGCTTTTCTTATCATTTCTGTGTATGTCCCAGATCTTCTGAATTTTCTGTGCAAGCTCTGTTTATGTTTTCTGCCATATTATTTGCTACATACAGATTTGCAGCTGTCTTCTTTTGTTGTGACTGATACTATTTTTGCATATTTGGAAGCTGTCATATGAATAGAAATTATTAATTTTCTGTAGAGCACAATAACTAAGGTGGCTAAATTTTATCATAAGAAAAATATTTATTCTTTTTCACTAATATTATAAAACTAGCCCAAACCAGTTAAAGATATTGATTATGAAGTTGTTCTTCAGAGATTATTTCTTCAGAACAGGAGAGTATTAAGTGTTCTATGTATTATATTTTTTTCTATTCTATGTTTCTTCAGATTTTGTAAAAGTATTTTTTGTTCAACTTAAAACACACGTTCCAAAAAAGACATCTGAAAAAGATATTGATGATTAAGTCACCAGAAAGATGAATTTCTGCAGCAATTTCAAAGTTATTTGAAAATAAGAAGTGGATTCTGGAAAGAAACTATGAATATGCAGCTCTCTTCAAAATCCATTAAAGATAAAAGGTAAATAGTGTATCAATTTTCTCCACTTTTTATGACTTTAAATTTGGCAGAAGTGAACTGTAAAAGCTCAGACTTTTATTGAAGCTTATACAATTTAATGAAGTCTTACTTTGTCTTTAATTTAACTCCATAGCTCCATAGTTCAGGGAGTTATAAATCTTCAGCCTCTACTATATTCAAGGAGCTGAGTAGCTGACTGGTGAGTCTCTGCTTTACCTGTTTGGGGTCTTTTTCCTTTTTTTTGTTAATGTGTGTGTTTATAAGGGTCTTCTCTGGACACAGATTTTCCCCAAAATAAAGTTTGTATTATATGAAAAGCAAAGTTTGAAGTAAGTACAGTTCTTATATTTTGAGTGTACTCTGGAAATAGAGGAAACACTGAAAAATTCTGTAATCCTGGCTTCTAGTCTTGTCAGTTAGAAATTACCCCATAGATCAACATAAGTCTATTCAAAACTACAGGCTGAGGGTGATGATCATAAATTGAAGCAAGAGAAATTCCAATTAGATATTAAGGAAAAAAAAATTACTATGAGGATAGTCAAATATTGGAACAAGTAACAGAGAGAAGTTGTTGAATCTCCATCCCTGGAGAAATCCCAGGACCAGGCCCTGAATAATTAGTATAACTTAAAAACTAACTGAAACTTGGATGGCCTGATCTGAGAGAAGTCAGGTCTTGATGACCTCCAGAAGTCCCTTCCAGCCTGCTTGATTCCTGAGTCTTTGATTCTGGGTTTATTCCTCAGCTCCTGTTCTTACCCTAAATTGTCTCCATTTTCTTTAACAGCTCAGAACTTGGTGCACTCAGCCAGGATGTGGAATATGTGCCTGATTTATGCATTCTGTGAGAGAATTCAAAACCACATCTTCTCCAGGTGAACGAACTAACCACCAGACCACAACTACTCTAGGGTTAAAAGCAGGAAGGAAATCCTCCACCCCTTCCTTTTGGGTTTGTTTCATCTCACACAGTGCTGTTAAAGATTCATTAGGTTAGAGGAAGAGAAAGAGTTTATACCTCCAGCCTAGAGGTTGATGACTTCATCTGGGAAAGTTCTGGTTTGTATTTCCTGTTCCAGAGACTTTTACTGTATTTTCATCCAGTAACTGTTTTATTGAGAAGATACCATCAGTCTTTGGTGTTTAGGTACAATACCTCTGTTCTCTTCAGAGAAAGGAAGAGGAAACCGTTATAATCAATAGTACAATTACAGAATTTTTCCTCTTATTTTTACCCCTACACTCTCAGGGGAATCACTGCTTTCTGTCTGTCATATGGAAAAGGTTCAAGACTAGCTTTATATTCAGGTCATGAAGGCATGAAAATGAAGGACTGAAAGGAGGTAATTCCCTTTCTTCCACAATGCCTTGAGCACCAAGCTATATGCAAGGCCTTCACCTCATCTCTTCTCCAGTGAAGGCAATGCTGGCTACTGTGACTTTTTTAGAAGCCAAGATAAGAAGTGATATTATTGCAGGGTGACCTCATCAGGGCTTTCTGCAATACAGGTAAAGGAATTCCTCCTTTGTACCTCTGGCAGGGCTTGGGCACTTCAATGTTTGGTGGTAGATGGATTGAGTTTCGGGAGTTGGACCTTGCCTAAGGCTACCCAGGAAATCCTTGGGAAAGTAGACCATCACTTTTCCTATACCCACATTAACACCATCTACTACTTTCCTACAAGATAAAGTGGTGTATGGGGGTAAAAATAAAGAGAACAATGAAAAAAAAAATATAGCTATTTTAAATAATCTCCTGCTGGACACCAAGTTAACCATGAGCCAGGGGTGAGGTCTTGTAGCCCAGAAGGCTAACAGTGTCCCTGGGGTGAATTAAGAACAGTGAAGCCAGCAGGTTGAGGGAGGTTTTCCTCCCCATCTACTCTGCCCTAGTGAGGCCACATCTGGAGTATTATGTCCAGTTCTGGGCCCCCCAGTACAATGGAGACAGGCAACTGCTGGAGAGAGTCCAGTGGAGCGCTATGTGGATGATTAAGAGACTGGAACCTCTCTCTCACAAGGAAAGGCTGAGAAACCTGGGTCTGTTTAGCCTGGAGAAGAAAAGACTGAGAGGGGGTCTTATCAATGCTTAAAAATATCTAAAGGGCATGTGTCAAGAAGGTGAGGTCAGTCTGTTTTCCATGTTGCCCAGGGGTATGATAAGGAGCAATAGGCACCAACTGAAATGCAGGAAGTCCACCTAGACACAAGGAGAAAATTCTTTACTGTGAGGGTGATGGAGCCCTGGAACAAGCTGCTCAGAGAGGCTGTGGAGTCACCTTCTCTGGAGAATGTCAAAACCTGCCTAGAGGCAATCCTGGACAACCTGCTCTGGGTGACCCTGCTTTATCAGGGAGGTTGAACTAGATAATCTCCAGAGGTCACTTCCAGCCCCTACCATTCTGATATTCTGTGAAATCTGCAGACAGTTCCTCACATCTCCATTGTATTTTTTTTTTTTGTGACATATGGCTAATTTCAGCTTGAGACATACTATATGAATAAAACAGAACCTTATACTTCCTGATATCCCTCATTTAGAATATCTGCCTACTAATTTTCTGTTACAGTATAATTTGTTAATATATACTCTTCCTCTCCTCCATATGACCACAATAATCTTCCAGTAACAATAACCTCAACAGACAATCTCCAAATGGCACCTCAGTGTTATCTGACTTCTAGTTGAGAGGCTGGTAGACTACTGAGTAATGCTGCAAACAAGAAAATATTTCTATATGTATTTGTTATATATAACATGAAGTATTTAGCTTCTCAATCTTTAAAGGTTAAAAAAGAAGAGACAATCAGGAAGAAAAAAGCTGTATCAACTTAGACTGCCAATTGAGACATATTTATCCTATAAAAAGAATAGAAAGCATACTAGGAACCTGATGTTGTTTCCAAGTAAGCAGCTTTTTAAATGCAGGCAGAGATCTCTTATTTTTAATTTTCACACTCCTCTCATCTTTTAGACAATATTGCACTGGACTTGGAAAAAAAAAAAAAAAACAAAACTAAAAACCCAGCATTGCAATAGTGCTAATCCTAGCCTCCTTAGCTGTGGAAAGGCTTGAAAAAGCTAAACTCTTCTCAGAAGATGGAACATACTTTAGTCATCTATGTGCTCATCAAGCTTAATTTATCCTTCAGTGGAAGGGTTGATACAAAGTTCATTTTCATCTCAAAACAACCTTGACAGTCAGAAAGAATCAGGAAGAATTTTATTTTATTTTTTTAATTCTCCTATTTCTTATTTAAGATAAGGCATTGTGATTTTCTCCTTATTTTTAACAAAACACTTAGTCCTTCACCTGTCTCGGCAGTCCCTAGTGCTCTCTCTTCTAGTGCGTGTAGATTTGGGTTCACATCTCCCAACTTTATATAACTCCTGAGCAAGTCACCTCAGGCTCTTTTTTTTTTGGTCAAAGGAAAATATAGTTATTTTAGAGTGTGGTTTGCAAGAGAAAAGGTAGATGTCTGCTTTAGGATGCAATTAACAGGATTCCACTTTCTTCTTTTCTTTTGCTACTAGAGGACTTCACTGACTCACTGTAATAATATAAACATCTGCCTTGTAGAGGTCTCTTTGTGGTCAAACAAATCTTACCCCCGATATCAGACTCATAAAATGCATTTTTAGCTAGTTAAAATCTCAGCATCTAATCTTCTCTGATTATTCAGGCTTCCTCTGGGGACATCAAAATTTAGTATGGTAGACAAATCAGTCATGTTTGTCATGTGCATTCTGTGCAGTGTCTGTTGCACAGGAATCTTAATATTTTCACTTTGACTTAAATGCTGAGGTAATACCAAAAAAGAAAAAAAAAGGAGAATACATGAATGTAATAACAGCTTTCTTTTCCCCAAATACCACAGGATTTATTCTGGGGGAGGACAAAAGTTCTCTGCAGAATCAATCCCAGTGATGCTTCTTCAGCTCCTCAAGGAACGTGAGATAACATCAACTGCTGCATTCCCACAGTACACCAGAACAGGCAAAACTTCTCACAAGAGGACAAATCAACACCTTCAGTACATTGATTCTCTTTAAAGCCTCTTATTTTGACAGTATATTATTTGCTACTCTTCATCACAGCAAATTTATTAGAGGATGTAGTTTCACTAAACTCCTTTATATAGGCACATAATCTATTTCCATATCTTTCCACAGAAACAAGCCTTCATGTGGGTCACATCTAAAAATCTATAAGAATATGAGTTTTTCCTGCATTTTTTTTCCCCCCTAGAGAATTCAGATTTTCTGTGCACTCCTTGTCTCCAATGAAAAGCTGAGCATAACAATGTCTTGTCCACAAGTCTGAATCCTGTTCCATTGCTACTGACAAGTGAGAGATTTTCATTATTATGTAGAAGGGGAACAGAAAAGAACAAAACAAGGTCTTTCTGTGGTCAAAAGTAGGAGCTACAAGTTTCAGGAGAATTCAAGGGGTGACCATTTAATGGAAACTTAAAGATGTAATAGCAGGTCATAAAACTTCTTTTAGCACAGCCAGAATTTTGTTGCCACATGAAATCACACAAACAATTATGACACCACCGAGGGAAGTGTTGTTGTCAGAGTAGGTTTGAACATTTACTCCTCAGTGGTTTTTACTTTTCCACTCATGTCAGAGCCATTGACTTTTTTTTTTTTTGTCTTATTGGCTTTTCTCTAGTGACCTATTTACTACATAAGCAAGATTCCTACCTTTTTAAATTTTGTTTTAATTGCCTGTGATTATTATAGAGCCACTCATTTTCAGTCAGTGTTTTAGCACTCTCTCAGCTAAAGGCTGTGGTTAACTCTCTTTATATTACAGTAATTTTACACACATCAGAAATGTCAATAAAATAAAAACAGGCAGTTAAAAGCTTCCGTCTGTTTTATCACATGCTGCATCCATGCACTGTAAAAGGTGTTCTTCCCTGTAAAAGCTGGACTGATAAGTTGCTGACATTTAAAGAGGAGGCTGTGTGGTCTGGGAGAGATGTGTTTTCAAATTAGAAATGTTGGTAGCAGGTACCTCTGAAGCTATGCAAGGAGTTGGTTTTTTTTATGTGTTCACAGACTGTCAGTTACCATTAGAAAAAGATTTGAATACATCTAAAAGTATCTAAATTCAACAGATCATTCCATCAAAATCTCATCCAAAAGATCCATTCCCCCTTCAAGCCAGCAAAGCTATTACTAAATTTTCAAACTTAAACATCATTTCTTAGGTGATTTATACATCATTGTAAGCACCATTCCTTGAAATTAAATTTCAGATAGCTTGCATGGTCAAATAACCTACAAAAGGCAGAGGCAGGAGTCATGAGATGTAGAAGAGCTATTGGAAGAGTATGAAAGTCTAAGGGGGTATCAGAGGGTTTGGAGTTTTACTTTCCTTAATACCATCTCCAGTCCTTGACACTGGTGATCATTTAGGACTCAGACTTGTTGAAGTCTTGATGAAGTCTTTGTAAGTTTTCTTAAGTGATCAATCCATCCAAACCCCAGCCATAACCACCACTAATTTAAAATGGCACAGGCCAAGAAATGACATAATAAATGAAATTAGAGGAAGAAATAAAATCAGAATTGTTCTACATGGGGGGTTGAATTTAACCTGAGGTGTCTCCCAGCCATTCTCTTTCAGTGTTTCTAAGCTGTGACATTTACACCCATGAACACAAATTAACTGAGTCAGCAGTGTACAGGGGAAATTAAAAGCAGCACTACTGAGAAGAGATTCCTCTGCGAAGTTTTCCTGCCAACAGACAAGTGCAAACTGAACAGCACAGTGCTGGTAGACAGCAACATCAGAGATCTTTATCAGATAAACTGTTAGATTAAGTTGAAACCAGTCGAGTTGAAGCTAACGAGAGTTGGAATCGCTTTTTGACAGGTAGAGGTCTTCATCAGTCTGAAGATTTAACCACAGACCTGATATTGATTCCTTAAAAAAAATACCAGTAATAAAAAATAAATAATAAAAAAAGTGTACAAGCAATCAGACAGGATAGGAAGCGGGGGTGGACCAGATGGGGGATATGGTGGAAAGAGACCATCTTGAGCAAGAACGAGCAGTTCTGAGGAAGGGGAATGCTAAATTATACATTTCAGCTAGCCTGTGATGTCTGATAGATGTTTCCTGGGAGTTATGCAACACAGTAATTGCTGTTATTTTTTCATACCGTGCTGATTTTATTGAACAATTCAGCAAATGCTAATTTCAGAGTCACTTTTCCAATTAGTCACGACATTTCATGGGTATCTCTGCTAGTGAGCAGATTCTTCAGCCTTTGCTCCTACTGAGCAATGTTTATACCCCTTCAAATAATGCCTCGAGCTTCTCAGGCTAAAGATGATAGAATCTGCCCTCAGTGCTTTGCTGTGTACAAGTTATTTACCAAGTCTTAGGCTTAACTGGGAAAAAAAAAAAGATTACTCTTGTACATGATACTCTCCCTAGTCAACAGGAAAATGATTTCTCAATCTAAATTTTGATAGATGAAACAACCATTTTTGTTTATAATCAGGACTTTAAAAAGTTTTCGGGGAAAGGGCGATAAGAAATTAGCACTTTTTCCACTTAGTTTAAATGTGGCTGTTTCCAATATACAGATTTTCTTTCGAAAGCTAAAAAAAAAAAAAAACTCTTGATAATTCTCACTACCAGAAAAATACTTCCAAACTCTTTTCTTGTCAGATTACAGAAAATAAACATTTTTTTCTAAAAGAAATGTTCAATAGAACATTTTCAGCCAGCACTATTAAGTATGACAACACCATGCTATTAAATCTTTTTTTTTTTTTTTTAGAGGTAGATATTGCACTGAAGAATGCTTTATCTGGCACAAGGAGAATCTCTGAGCTATTGTGCTTTTTAACAATTCCTAGTTTATTTAAATGAGCAATGAACATTAATTTCTTTATTCTGCCTTTATGATGCATGATACTGTAGAAATGACATTTTATGATACTTCATTTTCTGGTCTCTGTGATGTAACTGACCTCAATTTCTCTGTCTGTAAAACATAGACAATGATTGCGCTAATTTTTCTTCCTCATCTTTTCCTCCCTATTTAAAAATAAAGTTCCACTGATGAGAACTGTTACATGAGAAGTTCTTCCCTTGAAGCATTTTCTTTACCATTGTATTTTAGTGTTAAAAAAATATAATGACAATGATTACTTGTAATTATTTCAGGACAGGATTATTTTCACAAGCAGATTGAATACAGGAAATAGCAGAGATTGGAAGTACTTATTCCTTCATGACATCCTTTAACTTAAATTCTAGTAGTTTACAATAAGATAAATATTATGTCTCCATTAGTAGTTGACCCAGTTTTTGTTCCTTGACCCATGACAAGGATGACCTGACACAGAAACTTTTATTTCTTGGGGACAGAAATTCAGGTGGTCATCTGCTTGATGTTGTTAATAAGTAAACCATGTGTCTGCATTGATGTCCTGCTTTGAGATTTCATGGAAGTCTCCATGATTAAATATACAAAGACTTGGATTTTTGCCATTGTCCTCTTCCACTGATCAAAAAGTTTAAAACATGTTTTCTTGCTTAAAATGTTTTACTCTTTTTCTTCCTGTTCCAGTGGAAAGAGCACAATTCTGAATAGCTTTTAAATTATTTTAATAAGAAAAAGTAATTTATTTTCATAGGAAAACAAAACACTCTAAAGAAAGCTTTAATGATAAAGTTCCACGGGAAAAGTGGTCCAATTTTATACTTATGTGATTTCTTGGGGCTCAGGACAGACAGAGTGTTTTTATTTCACACCTCATTCACAGAACAGGAAGGACAATACACAATGAGTTGCCACTTGATACTCTCTTCTTTTCCTATATTGCCTCTTCCTTTATTTACTCTATGCTAGTCAACTCTAGTTTCAAAAACATAATTATTAATTTCTTCCTGAACTTTCTAGGGTGCTCATCACTATAGAAACCAAGTACTTCATAA